>NW_017300343.1:963343-993002 GCF_001594075.2 Trachymyrmex cornetzi
GGAATCCGATACAAGATAACCGTTACTCCCGATCGCGTTGTTGAGTTGAATTATTTGTACAATGTTTCGACGAGATAAAGGCCTCACAGATTATACAGGATTAGACCGTTAACGTTTTAAAATTTTTCACGGCATTCTTGTCAGCGTTTCCAAAATTCTAGACTTTGATATGTATAATAATAATCACAAACATATACAGCTTTCTCCAAAAGTTCTTCTAATTGTAACATTATAATAAGTCAAACTAATCAGTGTTTACAAATTAAGAAAAAATAAATATGTAACACATTTTGCAATTAACAGTTTGAAGAAAATCATTTAAAAAACTTATTGTACTTTTTTTCAATTTTTGGATATTGTCTGCTGACTTAATTTATTATAGCATATTTACAGATTACGAATTATTCTTACAAATTTCACAATCTAAGTATTGATAAGATAAATACACTTATTCGATAATATCATATATGTACAGAGAATTGTCAATATACGAAATTAGAATTCGAATATTCGAATATACTCTTCTATATCAAATCTATATTTTATTATCCTCATTGTATTAATATTAAAACAATTCTATAATAACGAGAAAATTATTGTAGAAGATAATTATTATATTTTATAACAAAATATGTTCCTGTATCGAAGAAATAAAATCTGTTATTAAAGATGTATCTTATTAAATTAATGATTTGCTTCATTATACCGTCTCAGAAGTAAACAGTGCCATAAAATGTTTTCAGCGGTGATAAAATATTTAATTACATAAAGTTAGGCGATGTCTTCAACACAACACGACCGCCGTTATCATCGCTTCGCGCCATGCAGGAAAAAGCAAGCGGTCCAAAGTGTCACACGTTTTGCGCGTATACTAAAAGTCCTTGCTTGTCACTCTCTTTTCACGTTAATGAAATTATCGTGCGCTTACTTAATGTCTAAATATAGGAGCGATTGCATTCCACATTGTGGCTACAATATTGCAATGGGTAACTCTTTAAAAGAAAGCACTCCGATAATTAAGGAATGTACAACTATGCGGGACGCATACAAAAGTAAACAACTATGTAGACATTAATGGAATTGCATATAGCGGTTTTCTTTTTTGTGAAATTAAAGTTTTAAAATTACATTAAATAAAACTTTTCATTCTCAATCATTTTAAAAATCAATACATATCTAAGCTAAAAAATATTTATCTTTGTACCATATATAGGATGTTTATATTTTATAAACAATATAAATCATTAAAAAAATTTAATTAAACATGGAATTTTATTTATATAGAATATATGACCCTTTTATTTTGAAAGTAACCTAAGTCCATTAAAAAAAAAAATGTTTATGACAGCTAACTTCAAGTTGTACACGCTACTGCAAAAGTCAACAACAAAACATTGAAAAATGGACTTAGGCCACTTTCAAAATAAACGGCTCATATATAGAATACGATTACATATGTAAGATTTAAATTTGCTTCATGTAATAGATACTCTACTTATACGGTATCCTTCTCTCCGAGAAGCTATCGGTGAAACTGTTGAAATCGTTAAATGACTTAACATGTACGTATAAGGAAGTTTCGAGCAAGCAAGTCGAATGCCAATTAATTCCCTGGCAGTCTGAGGTGAAAGTAAACGAGCATGAGGATACCCTGCACGAGATTCGTGTCACGGCATTGTCTACGGCATTCGCCGACTTCGTGATCTGTATACGGCGTTCGATGCACCGTAAAAGCATACAAAAAAACGTAAAGTAGTGAGACGTAAGCAGTAAGCAAATCGGCCAATCACAGTAAAGCCTACAAGGCAATAATGTAAGCAATGGCCGATCCAAAATGTTGATTTGCTTACTGTTTACGGTTTTTATGTGCCACAGCCTTAATAGAATTGATTAACGACTATATCGCTAATTACTTTTTCTAAAATATAAAAAACCGTTATGTATATATATAAAATTTTAATAATTTTTAATAATTCGATGTGATCCTTTTACACGGGGTATATCAGAATGTTACGTTTATCTATACTCTTTATGGGCGACAATGTTTTCAGAAGAAACACCGCAGAAATAGTTTTGGGCTGGCATCGATTCATTTTACAGTGACGCACCGAAAATCTGAAATTACATCCGCTATAAAAACACTTTCGCATGAATACCAGCCGCCAGGAGGGCCGGACAGTATATCATTATTATAATTAAACGCGCCCACCATGCAGTATACAAGATATTTTGCATACTATTAATTTAACGTCTACTTCATCCAAAATTGTTGAAATAACTAATACGTGAATTATAAATGATTGCATACGAAAATTGTATAAAATTAAACTTTGAAGATGTATAGATAAATAAATTTTTTATTTAATTGTAAATGGATTTTAATATTATTTTTTTTAATGTTAAATTAGGATGTTAAAAAATTTAAAGAGGAGAGCTTTTTTCTAGGCAATTAACTAATTGCATGTGAAAACTTGTTATCTATAAATGAAGGAAAATGCTGCGCAATGTGCTAGAACACTCTTCATATGAGTGATCTCTTCAAAGTACATCACGATCCGAGGCACCGTATATCTAACGGAATATGCACACTGCAGAAAGATGAATGCCAACGGACCATGCTTGGAAACCTCTCCTTTTTAGGCAATCATGCATAAAAGCGGATAATCCGTTCACGGATAGAAATACGTAATTGCTGAGCCTCCCTTTTTCATAGAGTATTTTATTCATTAATTAAAATTTAATGAGGGATTCTGTGATAAAATTATCTTTTGATACATAAAAGGAGTTTTTATAATTAAAAAAATATTTAAAATTTTCTTAACACTACTGACGATTAACGTATAAGTATCTATTTTTATTATTTAAATACATAAATATATATGTATTATTATAAAAAGTGACAAAAATATAACATAAATTAATCGATTTAATCATTTAATTTATTGTAATAAAAATCACTAAAAATCTCAGAAAATGTACCATTATGAATTTGAAACAAATTATTAATCAGTTACTTTCATAATCCTAGAGTTAATCATGTATTGTATGTAAATAATTTTAATCTTTTTTGTAATAAAAAAATTATTCCTAATTATTCTTAAAAAACTGCTTATATTCGCTTGTTTTTTGCGTATTTCCTAAAATCGATGTTTATATTTATGGGAAAATATCGGAGAAACAACGAATTGATGCTGTAACAGAGATTAGGTCAGTGACTTTGGCAATGCCCTTGTCGCAGTCCACAGGATGCATTACTTGGTACATCGCATAATTAATAACCGGCTCTCCGCATAATAACAAAGCATTGACACTGTACCCCGCGACCGAGAATTCGAAAGCACAACGGCACCTTTGCTATCGCGCTTTCATTTTTAAGAGGATAATGTACAAATTTTTCTTCTTGTTACAGATCAATAGTAAGTACAGCGAGGAACTCGCGCAGGAATGTCTGGAATGGATCAAGACGATCACTGGCGAAAATATAAACACCAACGGGGACATGGACAACTTCTACGAGATTCTGAAAGATGGCATCTTACTTTGCAGGTATTTGAAAAAAATCGGAAAACCGACGCTGGTTGAATTAAGGAACTACCGAAACTACGAGATAAAAATGCTTTTACTAATCATATTTTGTTTTTCTGCTAGACTGGTGAATGACATCAAGGAGGGGTCGGTGAAGAAAATTAACAAGACGTCGCTGGCCTTTAAATGTATGGAGAATATAAATGCCTTCCTGGAGGCTGCGAAATCATTAGGTGTTCCACCACAAGAGACCTTCCAGACCGTAGACCTCTGGGAAAGACAGAATCTAAATTCCGTTGTTATTTGCTTACAATCTCTTGGAAGGAAGGTACGGTTCCATTTCGTAAATATAAATATACCGGGTGGCTGATATTTTGACATACAATATAATCTTTTTACTAACTGCAGCAATGTTGTATATCTTTGTATTATAAAATAAAATGTGAAAATAAAAATTTTCTTACAAATTAAATCTTAAGGCTAGTAATCAGAAGTTTGCGATTTAATTTGTTAACAAAAAACTTTATTTATTTAATATATATTTAAAACTTAACCAATCATATTTAATATCAAATATATTAATGAATTCATAAATATAATATACAATTAATAATTAAAGACCGTAAAATCAACTATAAGGTATAATCTTACTTGAGAAGAATATAAATTTTTGTATACTACATATATATTTTAATCATTCTCAATCACAGAGATGTTAAATTATATTCGTAACTTAGAAAGATCTCAATTTCCTGATACGAATATTCATAATCTTTCATTGTTATTAGATATTTACATCTCTTCAAATGGATTCGTTATCAGTATTTATATATCGTTCTTTACTCTTATCAAGCGTTTTAATGCACGATAATTTTGCCTTTAATTTAGTTTATAACGGCTCGAGTTTATAATAATTCCATAGTTTATAACCAATAGTTTATAACAATTCCAACATTCCATAATATTCATATTTACAGGCGGGTAACTACGGTAAACCAAGCATCGGTCCTAAAGAAGCAGATAAAAATGTACGCAATTTCACAGAGGAACAATTGAGGGCCGGACAAGGCGTGATAAGTCTACAATACGGCAGTAATAAAGGTGCTAATCAAAGCGGCATTAATTTCGGGAACACAAGACACATGTAAAACATCCACCTCCGCATTTGTGTTGAGAAACAAAACCATTCTGTTCTCATCTCTCTTCTGACTTTATTCCCGTACAAGTACTCCTCTAGATGTAGCGTAACGCATAATAGATGTTAACGAGGTCCAAAATAAAAAGTATACTAAATGATATGTATCCTCACCACAACAGAGGATAAGAATTAAGATATGAGACATAAGATTCTTCAAATAAAAAAATAATACAAAGGGTATATAGATATATATATATAAAATATATATATATGTATATAACTTATAAAAAAGGTGACTAATCCTTGAATGCATAAAACGGGGATTTATTCGGCATGTTTTTTTTAATTGTATTTTTTAAATTCCATTATCATTCATCATATCGCTTTTTTTAAATAATTTTAAAAAAATATTGAGCGCTATGTTTTGACACTCAATTTATTCAATTCAAAATTTATCAAATCAAATTATCTTTCAATACGTGGCTTCAAAATAAACAATTAAGAAGGTTGAGCATTCGCCACACACTAGGGGCGGTATTCACAGTCGTTTCTTGTATTTAAGATCGCCTTAAGTTCGATCTTAAGATGTCTTAAGGCGCTAATGCAGCCCTCTGATTGGTTCATGACTTCTTAAGACCGTACTTAAGACGGTCTTGAATATAAGATCTGATTATGAATACCGGCCTAGATCTTGTTAGTGAAAATAATATATATATTCCTAATACAGAGAGAGTTTACAAAAAATTTTAATTAGATCGACATAAGTAATATACATTAATAAAATAACCATATCATTAACAAAAAATAGACGTTTCGGCCTTGAATATGGCCATCTTCAGTATTATATTCGTAATTAACATTAAAATATTAAATTATGTGCACTAATAATTTGTCTCATTTGAAACCAATCTCTGACATTAAAAATTTGACAAGAAGTAATCTTCCATTGTGAATTATCAGACGGAAATTCAAGATTTAGTTTGGAAACTTTATCTTATAATTTCAATGATATTATATCGAATTGACAAGCAATTATGCATTGGTGGATACTATCATTTAATTAAATACGAACTATGGATTGTGAAATTTTAATTGACTAGAGGATATTAAGTAATTGAACAATTACATTGTAACGTTAACCGACAAATTATTAGCGCACATAATTTAATATTTTAATATTAATTTACGAATGTAATACTGAAGATGGGCATATTCAAGGCCGAAATGTCTATTTTTTGTTAATATGGTTATTTTATTAATGTATATTACTTATGTCGATCTAATTAAAAATTTTTATAAACTCTCTCTCTCTGTATTAGGAATATATAATTTTCACTAACAAGATCTAGTGTGTGGCGAATGCTCAACCTTCTTAATTGTTTATCAAATCAATTTTGTATTAAATTTTTGCTAATTTTTATTGGAAAATGCCATGCATCCAAGGATTGAATTCTGCCTAAGTTTTGTATTGTTATAAACTATTTAATTTAATTTCTTGTTATTACTTTCATTTCAAATCTATCACGTAACGATTCAGAATCGATATATGATGTCATACTTAATATGTTAGAGTGAGGACTCCGAGAAGTACGTAATATTTTTTATATTTCGTTTCTTGATTATATGACAATTCAAATTGAATCTTTTTTACTTACGTGTAAAATGTACATACATACGTTACCAGTATGTATGTATGTATGTATCGATTATAGTTATATGTATATCGTGACTACAAATGCGACTGTGTAGCTCTCAGGATAGAAAATACACGAACATTCTTACACAATACAAAGGAACAAAGGATATTGTACGTTAGCATTAGCTCGGACAGCCACTATAATTGTTGAATGTTTCAAAGTATATTGTACAACGAAGGAAGTTACTGGCTAATTGCGCCATTGTCATTACAATTGAATATCTTGAAGTCAATCAAATCATTCTAGAAATTTGTGTTTAATGAAAGATAATAATTACATATGTATAATTATATATTAAGTATTTTGTACAAATATCTATTGATGGTTAGAAAAATGATAATTTTTCATAACATGCTGATGATATGAGTTAATAAAGTCATCAATAAGTGATTTTTATATTAAATGTTACTTATGATGAAGTACAATTGTATGTTACACTTTTAATTTTCTTCTACCCTGTAAGTCAAAACAACAACTAATCTTTTCAGAATATTTAATATATGACCGACTTTTCTAAAATATTTTATTTTAATATAAATGTGTGATATACTACAATAAAAGAAATATATACAACATACATACATTAAGTTATTTATTAAAAGGATAATAATCCAGTCCAGTGTTGTATTTAAATTCGCGTTTATTACGATTCTGCTTCTTTGCCATTTCCATAAGTTTTTGGACGCTAGGCCTATATAAATAACAAATAGAAAATTACAAATAATTACAAGTTATATTATAAATAATGTAAAGCAGAATTATGAATCGTACCTGTAAGGTGGTGGTAACATTTCTTCATGGAGCGTACATTTTGTGTTAAACGGTTTGTTTTGTTTGAATATTTGTGTTCTAACGATATCGATATCTCTATTATATTTATCTACGATTTTGTCTACTTCATTTGGTGGTACATCAAAATATATTAAAAAATGGCTAGAGATATAAAAGAGAAATATAGATGAAATATATAAAATAAAATACGTAAAAATATACTTTACTATTGTTAGAATACGTAATAATGAAGAAAATTTATCAGTTGCATTTAAGGCAATCTGTTCCAATTAAGGCAGAACTTAATTATGTTTTAATATTATTATAAGTATAATCTTACTTTGCTTCACGATGAATGTGTCCATGTGCATTAGTTTTGCATGGAAGTGGTATTACTCCGCAATTTTCAATTTTTCTGATAAAACCACCAGTATTAAATATCGTTTCAGCTGTTCTCTTTAAGACTGCTACCAATTCCGGCTACAAATACATATCAAATGTTCGTTGATTATTTTACAATAGATAACGAGTATTTTTGTACGAGCCAACATATTATATCAAGCGCACGATTATTGTAATGTTTTATTACACAAATTTCCCAGATGTAAAAAAATATAACCTATACTCGTTACAACACGATACCTTTTTCATGACTCGCAGCAATAAGGGCATTTCATATGTAGGCATTTTTGTATTTTTTTTTTATCACTCTATACAATTTCCAAAAAACTAACAATAATATAATGACAATACTTCAACAATTGAATTTACTGAAAGAGAATCACAAACTACATTAATCTACATAAATCACATTTTCTTGTCCAATTCTGAAGGCTGAGCGGAAATTGAAGAACCCTGACATATCAACTGTTGCGAAAATAAATAATAAGGATTTTATCCATATTTGACATATAGTTTCCAAGAATGGACGTTGGTGCGCTAGTGTACGGGGTTTCATTGTTTCATGTAAACAGTAAAAAGCACTGAGGCTCAGTGCCTGACTCAGTGGTCAGGTTTCTTTGGAGAATCGTAGAACGTGGATGTGCAGGTAGTATGAGAAGAATATTAAAGCAAAATACGTGTCAGAAAATTTGAACTATTTTAACAATCGACAACATTTTACTTACATTTTACACAAAGGTATTGTCACTTCTATTGTAAATGATATTGTAAAACTATAA
This sequence comes from Trachymyrmex cornetzi, assembly GCF_001594075.2. NCBI lineage: Eukaryota > Metazoa > Arthropoda > Insecta > Hymenoptera > Formicidae > Trachymyrmex > Trachymyrmex cornetzi. The sequence continues at coordinate 971,656 of NW_017300343.1, forward strand.
TAACATTTATATGAATAGATTTATTACTTTTGATAGTTTTAGTTATTTTCCAAATTTTTATGATTTTACTGATGATTATAGATAGAAACTGTAATTTGCTATTCAATGATGTTCTGCGTTTATTCAATTTCATGTTTCTGTTAATAAATATTTGAAAACATCTTAACGGTTTATATTAACTATCGAAACAAAAGATCTGTTTTTTATTCCTTACTAAGATTGCACTAGAACTTTCTCGAAAATGGGAAAGTCTAGTAAGGAATAAAGACCAAACATATATCTATTTCACTTTAAATTCTAAAAGTATACACTAATTCAGGTATAGACAGACCCAAGATATCATTGTTATTTCAGGTATTCAGTGTACACAGTGGAGATGGCAGAATTATCAAGCAGTAATAAAGGCGATAATGATAAAACCAATGATAAAAGTGGTCAGGAGACACAGTGTCTCGACGCTAATAATGTAAATGATGATAAAAGCGATAATTTAAACGATGACAAGAATGATAGTATAAATGATGACAAAAGTGTTAATATAAATGATGAGAAAAGTGATAATATACATGATGACAAAAGTAATAATATAAATGATGACAAAAGTGATAATATAAATGATGACAAAAATAATACCACAAACAATAACAAAAATAATTGTGATCCAAGGGAATCTACCCGTAGGCAATTTTACAAAAGCCGGATAAGAAAAGATAATATTAAATTGGAACTTGATGATAGTACACCTCAAGAAGAAAGACGCAGATTGTTATTAGAACATCAGAAGAAGTATGTATAACAAATTACGTATAGGAATATTCTCTTATTGTAAAAAAAAATGTGTATTTTATGTTAAAAATTAATAGGCATTGTGTATGTGTAGAAAATCCATAGAAAAGAATTAATATACTTGTGACAAAGTACATATGTTAAACAATTATTTTGTATACATTGATAAAAACATTAACAAATGTTAATAAAAGAATTTAAACTTAATGAGGATATTGAAAAATATTTAATAATAATTAATGAAATTAAATAATTAATTGAAAATTGTTGTTTTCATAGTCATTGAAGAGAAATGTTTAACGTTTTTAGCTATATCTATCATTATTATCAATTATAAACATCGTAATTATTGGGGCTTTTCAGGAAATATATATCAATACAGAAGTCATTCTGTTTATAATTGATATTCAGTGAAAGGCATTTTTAACAGAATGACTGAGTCTTTGATGTCTTTCTGGAAAAGTTGTATATCATTAGTTTTTACTGGCTTCTACATATATGGTCTGTTTTCTGTTCCTGCACTAGACTGCACTAGAAGTCTCTTTCTCACTTTCGACAAATATCAAATATATACCTATATTTTACTTTAAATTCCAAAAGTGTACACTGATTCAGCCACAGAAAACAGACCTATTTTTATTCTAACATCATTCTAATGTTTTTCATTTTTTTCACATTCTATTTTTTTTATATAAATACGTTATTTTATGATTCTTATAGACATAGAGATGAAACTATTAATGCTATACGTGGTATACAAGAGTGTTCTACATCAAAAAATGATGATATGGATGAGGAGAAATATATAGATGGGGAAGAACATATAGGTGAAGAGGAATATATAGATGAAGAGTATATGGATGCGGAAGAGTACATGGATGAAGAAGAGTATATGGAAGTAGAAGATTATGCCTCGTCGTATTATAAGATTCTTCCGAATGAATCTAAAACAAGTCGAATGATGCTATCAGAATGGATGCTAGATGTGCCGCAAGATCTCATTGAAAATTGGATTATGGTTCCATGTCCAATAGGAAAACGAGTTAGATTGATCTCAGGCTGGGTATTAACTCATCTTTTTTTGTTGATATTTATTATAAAATAAGAAATCTTTATTACACAAACGTATAATAATTATTTTAACAATTTTTTAAATCAGGGTGAAACAAGGGCATATTCTAGAAAAGGTGTTCTACATGGTGTCTTTCCTTCAGCACTTCCAGGTGGAAATCCTGATAGTGACTTTCATCACTCTACTGCTATCGATTGTCTATGGATAAAGAATCGAAAACTCTTTTATATATTAGACGTGTTGTATTGGAGTCTATTGCCATTCACGAATTGTCAGGTAATACATATATATTTTACATATAAATCAATCTGTAAAGTAATTGATATAAATTAAAACACATAAGCAATAAATAAATAAATATATTTATATATTATTTTATATATATGTGCGATATATTATTTTAGGCTGAGTTCAGATTTTTCTGGATCAAGAATAAGTTCCAGGAAATACCAGAACTTGAAGAACGCAATACTGATGCAAATAGATATCCTATTTTAACTCTACCAAATATTAATTGTAACTCGGACCTTAGTTCAGCCTTAGCAAATCTTGATAATGAACGACCTCTGGACGGATTGTTATTTTATCATCGTCAAGCATTATATACTTATGGACTTACCCCACTTGTGACATGGTTAAAACCTTTTATGTTATCCGAAGTACTTGGAATATCTGTACCTTCATTTGACGAGAAACCAAATGATTATATAAATTTTGAACATCACATACAAAAAATAAAAACCAAGAAAAATCGACAAGATAATACTACAAAAAGTGATACTAATTCCGTAAGTTCCTACAGTGTTATATAATGAATACTAACTTTGTATGTATGTTAACTTTTTATTTAATACATTCTTTTTAATTTTACAGATGGAAATAGAAGGTGTCGTTTAAAAATTAAAAACTCATTTATTATGGCGATTCATAGTGATCTCAAGTAGGCCTCAGACAAAAGATTCGACCATGTTGAATATTCGATCTATTCGAATAGTTGAAAGTTGAAAAAATGAGCATCTAATTCGAATATTTCGGATAGTTCAAACAGTTCGAGCTTAAAGCCGAGAGCACATAGAAAAACGTAAGGCCGTAAGACGTAATCAGTAAGGAAATCGTAACATTGGATTCGCTACTGGCCTTACAATCTCTACTGTGATTGGTCAATTCACTTACTGCTTGCGTGTTACGGTTTTACTTGTATGTGTCATGGACTTAAGCAGTGATCAGTATGAAATGTCAGAATTCGTTATGATTGAAATTCGGACGGTTCGGACAGTCTAATATAGTATGCATTGGAAACAAAAGAGCAGTTTTTCACGAAACTTGAATATACATTGGCTAAATATACATTGGCTATTTACTTGAATATACATTGGCTGCGTTCAGCAGAGAAAGCAGCTTTGCAACTGTTGTAAAATTTTTGAATATGATTCTTGCTCTTAGTTCCTCATTGGATCTAAATGAATAAACCAACCATATTCAAGAATTTTACAATTACAAAGTTGTTTTTTCTGCTGAACGCAGCCATTATAAAAATGTCAAAAAGAAAAAGTTGCGTCATATTCAGTCATATTCAGGTTGATCCTGAGGGCGAACTATTATGTCTGAGTTCGAAATGTAATAAATTTGAACTTTTAGTTCTGAAGTGGGTTAAAATAGTTTGAACATACATTCAGTCCGAACTATTTAACGTTTGAACTTGAGATTCGAACTGTCCGAACTGTCAAATCGTCTGATATTTCTGAGCACTAATCTCAAACTAGATGATTTATATCTTATATAATCATCCATAACTTAAAATACATATTTTTTTTATTACCAAAGATACAATATGTCTGATATACAAGTTTTTTTTATAAAATTAATACAAATTTTTTTTTTTACAATGACAAACCTCTATTTTTTTATGACAATGACAACATAAATAATTATTGCAGCAATCAAGATATATTATTGTATTTGAACTACGTATATCACATAAAACATTAAAATAAGAAAAGTTCATATATCAATATGCACTGTATGAAATATATCAAGAGCTTTGTCACTAAAGTATAACAATATATTATTCATAATTTCTACATTTGTTACTTTCATCTAAAAAAAAGAAAAACACATTAGACTATATAAACATGTATCAAATATGTTTTGTTTTAATACGATTTCGATGTAAAATGGGAGGAAAAATAAAAATGATGTAAAGACTTACTCTATTTTGCATTATTGTTATTCCGGGCAGATTAATCCTGCGCAATGTACATAATCCTAATTGTGAACCTCCTTCCATTAACATTTGTTCATGTAAAACCTCATGAAACATTTCCATGTGTTCGTAATCAAGAAATACATTAACTCTGTCATTTCGATCTCCGATAATGCTGTAAATACCAATATAAACTAATTATAAATAATTTTGAACATTTTCATTCAATTAAACGTTAATCTACGTACGCTGATAATATTTCCTTCAAGTCTAAACTGTGATATTTAACTTTAATGACATCTGCAATTGGTAATTCTGGCACTGTGTATTCCATTTGAACTTCGCCAACAATTATTGGCTTATCCTCATTAGTAGCTGTAATTATAATTGGAACCAGCCAACGTAAGTCATCCTCGTTTGCTGGTAGTGTAACTATCAAGCAGTCAAACATACGACCGATGATAGTATGTACTGCGTCCATACAGCTGCGAGTGCCACGACACAGTAGAAGAGGCAACCTTATAGAATTTTGTATATTTAATTTGGTCCGTGTTAAACTCCAGGATAATAATACCCCTTTATAAATGGGTTTTTCAACACCATTCTCACGACCATGGATTTTAGCTATAACTTCAATCTAAAATATATTTTATAAACAAGCTTAAGTTTGATTGTCTTTTTAACAATATAGTATGTACATATTTTAATATGATATTACAAAATATTAAGAAGCTATTATATAAAAAAATATTAAAAATTAAAAATTATCAATATTTTTTATTAGACCTTTATTACAGGATCCTCACTATTTGGTTTAGATATAATATCTTCCATAACAGAAAACTTTGCGTCATAAGTTACATCTTCACGCGATAAGGTGCTTGCAATCTCTTCTCTCAATTTCTTCGAATATAGTTTAAAGTGAACCTCATCTTGTTCGATGCCAAACAGAGCAGATACTGCATAAATGTTCCATGTTTGGGCTACTAAACCTGTAAGTAAAATTAAAAGAAGATTGTATATTCAAATAAAAAGAGATGTTAAATATTTAAACTGAATGGTCGATTAATGTAAAACCAAATTATTACATTCAACTACATCTTAGGAATTATCAGCACAAGAAACTTTTGTGCCACATCAATTCCAAGCGTTTGAGGTACGCTTTCGGTTTTCTTTCTTAGATACGAAAAAGCGCGTTGTTTACCTTCCAGTCCATCGATTTCGTCCTCTTCCGCCCACGTACTTAGATCGAATCGTTGTCGTTGACGCATTCGAGGTGTTCGCGGGGTATACATGACGCTACCTCGGCTGTCCGGCGTACCAATACTTAGGCTATCTGACATGTTGTGGTTATGGAGGAATTAAAAACCGCTCATGGATAATAAACGTTCGAAAAGTAATGTGAGATCACTTTATGTGCTATTTCTTTAACGCGCGAACGTCAATAAATTCCAACCATGGTGAAAGACCGTGTCTAACCATTTCAAAATATTGAAAACTGTCGAAACTGTCGAATTTGAGCGCGTTGTACATGCGACATGATGCGGCATGAAACACTTTGATATATGATTGGTGATCGCACTATATTTTCACGAATTGCCTTTTCCATCTGCGTGACTAATTTTGCAATTTTTTTGTGAAACTGCAATTATAGGTATCTATTTTTATCTTCTAATAGACGAGGCAATGCATTCTTAAATTTAAAATAATCTTATATATATTTATTAACGGAATAAATGATTAAAAATAAAATAAAGAAACAATGAAAGTTAATTAATAAAAAAAATAAACAAATTAAAAAGAGACAACACATTTAAAAAACGTCTTTATAATATCTTTAGACACGCATGTTATTGAAAAAATTATATAAGAATTTAATATAAATATAAAAATAGTTAGTATTAATAAAATATTTTAATCTAATAAAGTAATTAATAGCGTTTTCGGCCCGACCGGGTTTGCACCAACCTGGGTTGGATTACTCAGCTGAAACCATAAATTATTTTGAGATGTGAAATAATTTAATAAACGAACCTTGAGAGGAATTTTAATATCGATAATGTAACATTTGTAATCGCGATTCAAGTGTGGAACCAGAGAGAAACCATAGATCTGTTCGCTTTACTTGCACTTTTTGCACTCGACATTTTCGCTTTCTCTCTTTTCAAAGTCAAATATATATCTATTTCATTTTAAGTGCAAAAATATTTGGAGATTTCATATAACGCGAACAGACCTCGTGTCGGCCTTTTTTCTGTTATCGTCGAAATCAAAGACATAGAGAATGGACTGTGCGATCCGTGCGTCAAAATGGTCGATAGGGATGAGAGGCACCGTGGCAGACGGCCATTTCTATCTCTTTCCATTCAATGGTGTAATGGGAGAGAGAATGAGAGGGAGATTGGCCGTCTCCCACGGCCGTCCCTCTCTCTCATTATTGTCGACCACATTTGATACACTACTTAGATACGAATCGCGCAGTTCATTCTCTATGTCTTTGGTGACTACATAGTTGCTACTTTAGTTGCTTTCCACTTACACCGATTTTCAGATAATTCTAACTTGTGCCTAAATAACACATTATATTCTGAAAATATACTAAAAAGGTCACGTCTGATATTCGTATGATATTCCTATGTCCGCAGTAACATTGTTCGCAGTACATCCTCAGAATATCCAGATGAATTTCGAAAATTTTCCTTAAGAGTGTGTAAGAAATATCTATTAAAAATAATGTTCTTCGCTAACAGAATATTATTTTTAATAGATAGTTCTTACACACACTCTTAAGAAAAACATTCGAAATTCACCTCGATATTCTGAGGATATACTGCGAACAATGTTGCTGTGGACAAAGGAATATCAGACGTGACCTTTTTGGCATATTCTCAGAATATTCTCAGAATATAATGTTCTATCTGGGTGACGTCATAACTCAGTTGAACGCGCGTTCCTTTTATATACTGACAAGGGAGATTTAATTGAGTTTTTGCCTATAATCTGCACAAAATAGAGACCATGTGCTTTAGTGAGTCTCGTAAACTCACTTTAAAAGTGACGTTCGAACCTGTGTTGTCATGTGATAACTTTTTATCAAACTAAGTAAATAATGACTAAGTAAATAATGATCATTAATCTGAGTATGAAATATTCAGCTCACCTCAGACTCAGTTTCACTTATGTGCAAATGGAAAGTAACTATTTTCTGACACTATCGATAAAATCATATCGTCGAAAGTAGATGCGTTTCGTCTTTGTACTAAGTCCTCAGAAGCGTGCCGACTATCCATGGGAGCGGTAATTTAATAGTCCTTGAACGAACAAATTTTAATTTCGCATTTCCTACATATGTAAATAAAAGTTGTTGAATTTTAATTTAAGCGAAATTGAAAATTCAACAAGTTAATTTAGTGTAAATTTTGTCTTATAATATCTTATAATTAAATTACGAAGTTATGTTTCTTTATGAAAATTTTCAGCCCATCTTCAGCACATCTTATTCTAAAATAAAAGAATCATATTAGTAATTATGTTTTTATCAAACATAATTACTAATATAATTCTTTTATTTTAGAATGAAATATGTCAGTGATAGAATCATAAAATAAAAGAGTTATTTAGTATTCATTATTTTAAATAACAACACTTTTAACTTATTTCTTATTTAATATTTTAAATAAATTTTCGGAAACTATTTTATATTTTTTATTTTAAACAAGATGTATCAGTTTTTTTGCCGATATATAAAATATTTTTTCCTGGATGAATAATATCATAACGTTTGTTTCCAGACACAGTAATAGAGACACACTGAAATATATTGATTATTTCATCTTTGTCCTTTGTTTAACAATGATAAACAGTAAACATATGATTCAGTGTTGTAGCGAACAAATGTAGGCTGTGTTCCAAAATTCACTGCCAGGGCTAAAAATCTACAGTTTGCGTTACATATATATGTTAATTATATATATTTTTAGCACTGAAGTGAATTTTTAAACACAGCCCTAGCTGCAACACGCACAAATTAAAACGCATTCAAATACTTTATAAGTTTTATATCTTATACAGAATGTATTTATGAACTAGAAAAGTTGTATGTTTTATAAACTGTTGAAGCAGCAATTTACGATATTTATTACCAATTCTGAATAAGATATATGCACTAAATAATTTATTTTTATCTTAAAATATGTATCTATATAAGCTCTATTTAAAAATTCATTATTAACAAATAGATAATAATTAAATAACTAATACATAATATATATAGTTGCTAAAAAATTAAGAACGACGCATCAAAGTGTTAATCATCTTCGAATTTATATATCAACGATATCAACCGAGTTCTAAATAAAAATAGCGCATTATTCAAATATAATATGTATATGTGTGTGCAATGTTTTTTTTTAGGTAACTCAAAAAGAGATTACGCCAAAATTAATAATAAATATAATAAATAATTACATTATATATAAATACGTAAAATAATATAAATAGATATTAATAAATACATCCTACAATTAATGTGGCATTATTGTCAATGAATGTCAATCAACTTCGTTGACTTCGTTCTCTTCGGTCAATTATAAAAAACTTTGTGCAACTATTTCATTTATCTTTCATATCCACGCGATCGACGCAATCGCCAAGGCAGAGCTTCGCCAATCACATTCGGTCACGCGTCTCTCTTTCTCCTTCCTCTTTTTACGCGCATGTATTCGAGTGCACTCGCGTCTTTCGATCGATGTTGACGTGGGTCGTGTTTATGTCCCGCGTTGTTTTTGTCTCCCGCGCAAAAACGCAGAACGGTTTTCACAAGGGAGGTTAAGAAGCGCAATATCCGGAGCATCCCTGTGACCCCCGTCGTCCGAGGTCGATCGCATAGAGTTGCTTTATCATTGCGCTCCGGATGAGCGCGAGTGCGCAATGGCAACGATAGAAGTCACATTCCCGTCAGACAGACCGCCCGGGAAAATTCTGAAATGGAGGGTACGCTCGGACACAATGGTCGCAGCGGGCAGAATATTGCTGGTGTACCAGGACGCGACGCCAACCGCCGACGACGAAGAGATCAAGGAGCCCGAGAAGAAGCTGCGAGCCACGAATTTCGGCCGCGTCAAGCAGTTCCTGGCCAAAGAGGGTGACGTTGTCCAGCCTGGGTATGAATAATCCTTCCCATAATCCTCATTTGGAATGATAGCAAATGGTAGTTACGTGAAATTCCGTAGCGTCATCGCGCTCAAAAATCTGTAGAACTGCCAATTTCAAACGTCTTCAAACGAGATACGCAAAATTTTTTTATTACCTTGTGTTAGACAAGGATTTTGTGAAGATTCAAAGGTCTTATTAAACTTAGCACATTGCATCGGTATCGTAAATTGATAGATCTTCAAACTTTAAACAAAATGAGATAATAAAGAGCTTCTACTCTGTATCTTAAAATAGAAGAAAGTTGAAAATAATCTGTATATTTTATTAAAATAAAGATTTTATTCTTAATATTGCGATATTTTTTTTATTAAGAAAATATTGAACCATGATTGATCAGTTTTTACAAATACAATCACTTAACTATGCTTATGCTATTATAGAATGGACTTCAACCTTAGTATACATAATTAAGTCATTGTATAATTTTTTCTTTGAAATATTCACCTATTTAAGTAATGGTTTCTCTTCTTTCCCTTTTTTAATGTACAATTAATGTACAAATACTTTCTAAATATGTTAAAAAATATATATAAGAATCACTTAATGATCTTATATTTTTTTAAACGTGATGAAAATTAAATGGGGACACAAACAACGCTTATAATAAAAGATTAGAAAATCATTGTGTGTACTAAAGATTGAGTGAAACAAGGATTATATACAATATATTGCACAGAAACACTTTTTAATTAAAATGGTTTTATATTGTGTAATCTATTAAAAATATACTTGAATTTTGTGATGTCTGCATAGTTGATTAGTGTTCCAGGCAAGTGATAGTTCTACTGGAAGGATGTACACATCCCACTGTGATGATAGACTTGTGTGCAGAATGCGGGGCTGATTTGAGGGTGCAAGAAACCAGCAAAGATGGAAACACAGTTGGAGTATCTCAGGCCAGTGTGCCTATGGTACACAGCATACCAGAGCTAAAAGTATGTCCGGAATTAGCAGAGAAAATTGGGAAAGAGGATGAACAACGTCTTTTAACAGATCGAAAATTAGTGCTACTTGTTGATCTCGATCAAACAATCGTTCATACCACAAACGATAATATTCCACCTAATTTGAAAGTACGCATACATTTTATCATATTGTTATAATTTTTTATAAAAATTATTGGTATAGAATTTTCTAGCATTGTTGCAAAATAATCAAATATTTCTTTTCAAAGGATGTTTTCCATTTTCAATTGTACGGGCCGAACTCTCCATGGTACCACACCAGATTAAGACCAAACACCCGGCATTTCCTTTCGGAAATGAGTCGTTTGTACGAATTACATATTTGCACTTTCGGAGCAAGAATTTATGCGCACACTGTTGCGTCATTGCTAGACAAGGATGGAGTTCTGTTCTCTCACAGGATACTTTCGAGAGACGAATGTTTCGATCCAGCATCCAAAACTGCAAATCTCAAGTATTTATAAATTGCTATCTTAAATTTTATTTAACATTATTAGAGATAAATATTTAGAGATCAATTCGGTATTACCTTATTTATTGCAGAGCTTTGTTTCCATGCGGCGATGACTTAGTATGTATTATAGACGATAGAGAAGACGTATGGCAAGGGTGTGGAAATTTGGTTCAGGTCAAACCTTATAATTTTTTCCGTCACACCGGCGATATTAATGCACTACCAGGTTTGGAAAAGGCTGAAATATTGCGTATGCCGGAGCCGGTGAATGCAAATGAATCCTGTACAAATTCGCAAGACAAGGATAGCAAGAATGATGCCTCTGAATTATCAAATGAAGCTGAACAGCCGTTAAACAATCCTGTGAAAGAAACAAATCATGAAGATGAGAAAGATGAGAAAGATGAGAAAGATGAGAAAGATGAGAAAGATGAGAAAGATGAGAAAGATGAGAAAGATGAGAAAACTATGGACGAGATGAAAAACAAAAATGAAAAAGATGAAGATGATAAAGTGAATACTGAAAAGGATGTGGAATCTGATGTTCAGACTAGTACTGCGGAAGAAGACGATAAAAAAGAAATAATGAAAATTACACCATCTGTGGAAACGAATAAAAACAGTAAGCAAGCGGTGCCAAAGCAGGAGAGTAATATAATAGATGATGATGATGATGATTATCTACTATACTTGGAAGATATTCTTCGAAGAATTCATACAGAGTTTTATGCTACATTGGATCAAGAGAATACTCGAAAGTCTTTACGAGATATAATCCCACGGGTACGCTCTCAAGTTTTGAAAGGATTATGCTTAACTTTCAGTGGCTTGATACCCACTCATCAAAAACTTCACCAAAGCCGTGCATATAAGGTCGCGAGAGCGTTTGGAGCAGAAGTGACTCAAGTAATGCTTTTGTATTTACTTTTATAATAATTTATTGTTTTTCGATAAATAACAATAAAATTTGGTCAGGACTTAACGGAGAAAACCACGCATTTGGTTGCTATTAGAAAAGGTACAGCAAAAGCAAACGCAGCTAGAAAAGACATAAATATTAGAATCGTAAATTCGGATTGGTTATGGACGTGTGCGGAACGCTGGGAACACGTGGACGAACGCTTGTTTCCTTTAACATCACAGGTATAAATGCCATAATTTTGTAATGTTAAGTTACGTTATTTAAACAATTACTTTTGTGGTAATTTATTAAAACGCACGTTGTCTCGACATTAATAATAAACATGAAGTATCGTAGGCACGCGGATCGAGAGTACCACCACCGCATTGTAGTAGTCCGGAACGCATCGAGGATGTAGAAAGCGATAAAACAAATTCCTTCGCCAATTCTATCAATCCATTAATGTCATTTACTCAAGAGGAGATCGAATTCATGGATAAAGAGGTAAATGAGGATATGGAAGATATGGTTTTCGAAGACGAAGAAGATGACATGGAAGAATGCGGTACAAAGATACGTCGTCGGAGCTCCGATTCTGAAGATTCTGTGAATGGTAAAGTCTATTTTAGGTGATCTATAATATGTGATTCGGATATAATTCTGTCTAATTTTATGTATTATTTTATTACGTTAGAATATTACAGTAAAGTCTGGGTAGGTTAAAGGTTCTAAATTGCTTTTATTACAATTACAATTTTTGTGCGAAGGAATTGTAAACTTCTTGTCCATTCTGGAAAGAACCACAGACTTATTTAAAAAATTTACTTGTGTTTGAAAGTTTCCATTTTCTAAGGCACAATACAGTATCATGATTTGTTATTATAGGATGTTATGTAATATACACGATTTATTATCATAGGATAAAATTTCGTATTTCGCAGACTTTGATTTCATCAAAATAAAATATTTGTTCACTTAGTTCTTAATATTGTGGAATTAAACTTATATTTTTGTTTAACAGGGAATCATTTTATTGAGCTGTCCATTATTTACCTTTGACTTTTTTCTGATTATTATAAGTTATTAAAAATATATTTCTATATATATATATAGAATATTATTTTTTTCTATAATTTTATACTTACAAATTAAATAATATTTTTTTATGTTACAGATATAAATGAATTGGGAGTTTCAAAAAGAAAAAAGAGAAAGGTTTACAACGGCAACAATGATACAGATTTCTCCAAAGATGTAGACTACCATGACAGTGAAGATGATGACAATAACGAGAGTGATGATGATGATCTTGTTGCACGTTTTAGAAGAGGAGGAGACTTACCCGATGACTTAGATCTAGGTGATAATTCACAGGACTCTGTGGATGATTTTGAAGAAGAAGATAACGAAGATGACAGAGAATGGAATGCACTGGGTGCTGCACTTGAAAGGGAATTCCTTTCTGAGTGACATGTGTTTGAATATAAGTAGTTCTCTTTAATGATTAACTCAGGATGTTTTATGTTATTCATAAATTTCAAGTTCGATAGCCGAGGCAGGGTTATTGATAATAAAACGTTACATTATTGTATACTCTGATGAAGTCAGCAAGATATTATAGAAATATTAAAGATTTCGAAGGAACAGATTAAAATAGGTGATCTATGAAACAAGAATCTTTAAAAATGGAAAATTCTTTCTATAATATCGAGCTATAGATCTATTGGATTTTTAAATTTTGCACATATATTTAAAAGCATGATTAATTGTAACAAAGCAATTATTGTTCTTCAAAAGTAATTTGTGAATAGTATTATAGCACTGTGAATAACATGTGCCATTGAATATATTTGCGAGGTTTTTTCTTATGCAAGAAAATATGTCGAAAACCAATTTTATCTTTATGTATATATATATATACATATATATATAATTAGAAAATAAAAAAATTATTTTCTAATATTTTTAGAACTATTGCATTAACGTTGATGATTCCAAGCAAGCTTTTGTATTGAGATCCCAGAATGTAACGGAAAATTTGAAAATAAAAACTTGTAGTACTTACAATTTGCAATGTACAGTTTCTCTATTGAATATTTATAATTTATTAATTATCAAATTTCTCAATACAATGGTATCTTATATTTTATGTTACTATTGGAACACTATCTGGTTGTGGGTCATCGGGATTATCGTAGTATTTCAGATACATCTTTTTATGAGTGAAGTCTCGTGTGCCTTCCAGTCTTCCTCTTCGTGGTGCTTTCGAATAATCAAAGGTCGAGTCTGTTTTGCCATATAATTTACTCACTTCTTCTACATCTTCCCTAATTTTACAAAGAAATATGAAATAAAAATTTGTTAATGCATTCATAAATGTTTTAAGTAGTATTTTGTGAAATTTTTAACAATATATATACCTATATCTATATCCAATAATTTCCTTTCCTGTGACTGGATCTACTACATCACCTAGAGGATATATCACTTCGACAACCTACATAGATTTTGATTTAGTAAAAATATGAAGTCAATCATAAAATTTTATTTATTTATATCTTTTTCTCATATAACCACACAATAGCAATAACTAAACATAGCTAAATAGAACACGTACCTCGTGTGTGATCAGACGTGTTAATTTCTGTCGTAACGTTTTTATCAAAATTACATCACCGGTTTTGCACAACTTCTTCGGATCATGGGCATAAACAAATTCGTTTTCCTTGAAGTACTGTTGAACACCAAGAAATATAACCTCAACTAGGAATCTAAATAAATATTATATGATACATGATACACATATGTATACTAACCATATGAACGTAATCATCAAATTGTAATTGCGGTACTCTCACTTTGGCGGCATTCTGTTTCGACGAAGGCACGCATGTTCCCAGAAAATATCGCAACGCGGTATTACCGACCTTACTCGCTGCTTTGGCGGCCATCTTTTAATGAAAGATCATCTGATCGCTTACACCGCTTACACATACCTAGGTCTATATCTATATTACAGAAGCTGTATGCATATATAGACTTTATAGTCTATATAGACGACTTCAAATTCCGATTAACTAATTATTAAATATTGCATATAATATTTCATTAACAAAAATAAGAGACTAATACTTATACTATTATATTAATGATATTGTGATCTATCGTTTCTTTTACCTTAAACAATTAAAAAAATTATAATTAGTTTCCTAGAAAGAGGAAAAAATTTTTTTTTGCAATCTAACAAAAAATTAAATTATTAATAATTTCTTCTAATCAAATAATTTTTCATTAATTAAATAATATCGGTATAAAGAATATATTCTTAACATAACTAAATGTTATTTTTGTCATTATCGTTTCACAATCTTTAAAAATTCATCTTTTTTAATTGTAACGATAATGTTTTTTTTATGAAGTTAAGTGTTAAGTATTCGTTTACTTTTGATAATTGATGATTAATAAGGTATTTATAATTACTTAATTTGTTCATAAAAACTCGAAAATCATGTTTCTTGAATTATGTCACTTTTGAAGTCACTTATTTAACGGAGAGACAGAACGAGAGAGATATGTGTATATAAAAAAATTAAATTAAATTATGTACTTAGAAATTTAATCAAAAATTGTAATTTTGTCGATTAATCAACGATTGAGTTAATCAGAGTTTAATCGGAGAAACACGGACGCATGGAGAACTTTTCATTTATTGTATAGTACGTTATGTGCATTTGTTTTTCAGCTACGCTTTCTACTTTTCTCATTACCTCTTTTTCTCTTCTACGCGTAAATGTATAGTATATTTGTCTTGTTTCGAATGCAGATTATAAAAAGAATAGAATTCTCATCGTACTAGTACTAGCTAATGCACGTACGCATGCATTTAGAAGATACTTTGACGGATTAGAGAAATTAAAAACTGCAATGGAAAAGAAGAAAGAGATAATACGATGAGATTGCATTTTTTTCTGTAAAGAGATCTGAGAACTACAAAATATCGTTTTCGTAAAATTTTTGCTCACTTATAATTCTTTTTTTTACATACTACTTTTTAGTTGTATTTTGTATTGTATTTTGTACACATTTGTATAATACATGTAAAATAATATACCGAGATATTTATGAAAAAATCCCTTTTTTGTTCTTTTATTGATGCTTCTATCAAAAAGATTGGTGACAAATTTTTTATTGATATCCGAAAAGAGTCGCACTATATAGGAATAGTGGCGATATTGCGGTCAAAGTGGTGCATGTAGTATTTATAGAAATATATCGATGGTATATTGCAACACCGAAGTTATCAACGAGAGAACATTTTTTCAAAATCTCCAGAGAAATCATAAGATAAAAAAATATAATAAAAATCTGAAATTATTTATATTATCTTAAATTTTTCTTAAACTACGTAATTCCGTGCTGTTTTCAATAAACTTAATTTATATCGTTGTTACTAAACTTACTTCAATTTACGTAGATTACATTTACTCTTTTTCTCTAATAGTATAAAATATAAGCAATAAATTTACTTAATTGATCAGGTTACGGGTGTAGCCAAGTACAATCTTGTAAGTACCGAGTAGACCCAAAAGCTATACAACGCTGAAGCTAAGGAGTTCCGAGATAATAATTAATATCCAATTACTAACAGAGCAACTTTAGTTTTCCGCGATGGCGAGCTTAATTAAGCACTTCCTTCGTCAATAATACAGTGGCCGTTGTTTGCATGTATACGTATATTCATGTACATGTATTCACATAAAACATATGAGATGAAATATTTATGAGATCGCGTTACGCGATGTTCTTGCAGGTTTCTAGATACCGATTAAAATTTCAAAGTATTGTGAATGAAGATGAAACGATTTCCTCGGGTTTACTATAATCGCCACTTCGCAATTTTTATTCTAAGAATCTATATTCTGAGAACCACTGGTGCATCTGTGCATTATCCGCGACACATCACATGACTGAAGCTGCGTGAACGTACCATGAAGTTTCCTCTAGGTTCTCGTCGAAGGTAAATTACATTTAACCCTTCGATTGCTGCACGTTACGTGCATAAGCTACTGAAGCGAACAGATCCATACGCTGTCTTCTGTTCGGTAGACTTGCAACGTGATGCACTAACGTGGTTAGGAAATTATGCGATTACGTAATAGAACCTGCATGTACGTCCTTGTGTGATCTATACCTTCGATTTACACAATGATACTTATGCAATTATTAGATCTTCAACCCTTTCAAATTGCTCAAGATTAAATTCCTCAAAAAATAAAATATGTCAAATTTTTTTAGAAAAGAAGTAGAGGTATATCTTGTATCTTGTAAAAAAATGTGAAGAAGGTATGATTTTATTTGCAATGATGATTCGTCAAAAATTTATGTATATTGCTATATAAAATTATAAATATGATTACTATTTCTATGTATATATACAGAAAATTAATATATATACCACTTAAATATGCAAGATAATTAAGGAATACAATTGATATATTTTTCTGGTAATACTATTAAAATCGTATTTTAATTATATTACATTTTAATTCTTTCAATTTTCAATATAGAAACAAGAGATCAAAGTTTCTATTTTACATTAGTTCAATTATAAACAAATAAATTCTTTGAATTTACTTTTAAATAGAAATTCTTAAATATCTTTTTAATAAATTTTTAGATCTCAGATTTTATTAATTTGTATATATAAATTTAAAACTAGTATTACTAATATATGTTGAAAAATTAGTGTATAAGCTATTAACATACAAAAAGCAGAAGAAAATTTATTATTTTTTTGAAAAAATTTCATATAGTATTAATATTATTTATATAATTTATTAATTTACATATTAATTAAATAAATATATTGTAATAAAATATTATTTATTATCATTTTTTACATAATATTAATTTTAAAAACATTAAATAAATTAGTATTCCGTTCTTGTACGAAAATTTGTACAAACATAAAATAATATATAACTGTGAGAAAAACTTCATTATATAAAAAAATAATAAAAATAAAGGACATCACAGAATTGATAAATAATCATTAGTTTACAGTTGGATCGTAGCTTTGAATAGTTTAGAAGAGATATTCATAGGATGAATATCTCTCTCGCAAGAGAAATTCACGAACTGATGCAGGAAAGGACAAAGGTCGTGGAAAACACGACAGATCAATTTTTATACATCAAAGACCGGATATTCCGAAATATATTGCTCTTATCTTGCGCGCGCGAGCGCTTCCCTTCGTTTTGCGTAATACACGCGCACACGGAGGAATCGTGCATCTGCGAACTCTGTTGTTACTGTGGAATGCAAAGGAGCAAGGGAATTCACGGATGATCGCTCTGCGAATCGGTCGGCGACTGAGCCGTCAGTCATCCAGGAAATTCTATTGTCGATGGAAAAATCGAGACTACGGTCGCACGACTCGGTCGTTGCCTCCATTATTATGATGCCGCGCCTCCGTTTCTGCGGATTCATTCGGTTTCCGCAGGCAACGGTGAAACGAAATGAAACAACGCGTGTTATTGTGCGAAAATACGATCGCACGAATTCGCGTCGAGCAAACGTTTCGCGCGTAAATGATAACTTGAACATATTGAAATATCGATGTAAGATCGTACATGTTTATTTTGACGTGATACGCGATGAAGAATACACATATATTATTTGCAATATTTATAACAATTAATAATAAAAATAATTATTTTAAGAAATAACTATTTTAGAGACTCCTTTAATTATAAATTAAGACATAGATTCACGAGGCATTAGGAGTCAATTCTAGTATACTTATTTGCGCGAATATAACCAATGACAGAAAAAAATATATATATACAAATAAAAATATAATTTAATAATTTCTGGACGTTTCGACTCCGTTTTGAGCCATCAGCGATATTTATATTTATATTTATAAATATAATATCTTTATGCAATATAATATTTTTATGCAATGATAAGAGACAAAAGTCTATGTAAATTCAAAATTGAGTTGAAAATTGAGATCACTACTAGAACGTCAATAGCGTCAACTTGTCATCATCCACGTGAGCTATAGTTATATAACACAATCGTTTATATGGCGACGGATAGATCTTGCGACATTATTCTCTTTTTTTATTACTCGAATAAATTGCGTCTCGATTCACATTCACAGTTTGTTTCGAAGCTGCGCCTGCATTATCCCGTTCTCAAAAGCAGCGTGTCGGAATTTCCATATAAATATGGCCTCGCGATTGCTGTTGCGCCTCGGTGGTCACACCTCAACGATCTTACACAAATGAACGCATAAATTAAACTCATCCTGGTGCACATGACTTACGCACGCAAACAGCGTAGTAGATCGTTGATGATATTTGTCCTGGAATTTTATATATAGTTAAATGCTAAACGAAAACTGCAATGTTATATCGGAAAATTAAATGCTACACTTGATTACTTATATAAATGCACAAATAATAAGATCCTTAAAACGATAGTTTTGGTCCCGTACGGAATATTGTTCAAAATTGAAATTAATTTCTCTGTCCAGTTCTAACTTCTTTAAATCATTCTATATATAAATGTAAGAAAAACAATTCAAGTGATACGAATGATAATATTAGCAGGGATACAACTATAAAAACAAAACTTCAAGAAGACTTAAGAGTTTCGAAAAATTTATACGAGAAATTACGGAAGAAACAGGTATTAACGAGTATAATTATATGTTTTAGATTTATAGTTTAGATTATTTTATCACTCAACATACATATACATGGATTTTATCAATTAAACATTACTTTTTTTTATATGAAACACAATCTGTATCGTATTATGTAAAACATTCAGTTATTAAGTGTTTTATATTATAAATTAACCATAATAATTATACAATCGTAAATTATTTTTTTAGTTTTGTTATATTATTTTATTTGCTATAATATTTTATATAATATTGTGAGATGTCATTATAATTTCTATAATCATAATTTTGCAGATATGATATCAATACAAATAATGTATTAAATTATTATAATTATGTTTGTATATTTGTTATACACTAATGTATGATAAATGGAAAATAAATAGGAAAACTTTAAAAAAAAAAAACAGAAAGAATATATATTTATATCTTTTTACTTCATAAATATTAATGGCAACAAATATAAGTTAATAATATGAGTAATAAATAAATTAATATAAGAAAGCAAGTATATTAAAAAAGAAATAACTGTACGTCATTTATAATGAATAGGGAACCAGAAGCAAAATTTGAACAAAACGCCCAACACACTGAATATGACCGAATATGTATAATTCAATTTATATACATGATGTACTTGCACCAATAAATAGTAATAAGTTTAAATAAGTAATTAAGTATCAATTATTTATTAATGCACATATAATAAATCATAAACTGCTTATAAATATATATACATATATTTTTTTGGTATATAATTTATTAAACAAATATAAATATTATATTTATATAATTTGCATATATATTTCCATCAATTTATGTGAATAAATTGCATTTGGAAAAAAATGCTTTAGAGACATATCTCTGCTAATTGTTTATTCGTTTTCTTTGTTTCTATATTTATTTATATTTATTAATAAATTTTATATATATATATATATATGCATGGGGGGAGGGGGAGAGGGAGAAGCAGAAGAAGAAGAAGGAGAGGGAAAGGGAGAGAGAGTTATATGTAGTTTAATAGTCTCTCATTAAATGTGTGCACTCGTTTTTTTGATTTTCACTTTACATTAAATTAGACTCTATATTTTACGATTACTAGCACATAAATAGCGCATAAATCCTGTGTATTTAACTTTCCAAATCGGTTGTTTTTAACGGGTGGGTGGGCTGACTGCATACTCAGTCTCCACACAAAAAACTTTTTTTTTAGCTAAACGGAATGAGCGCAAAATTTGTTCTTTACGGATGTAGGTAGCGCATAAATAGCGCATAAATCCTGTGTATTTAATTTTCCAAATCGGTTGTTTTTAACGGGTGGGTGGGCTGACTGCATATTTAGTCTCCACACAAAAAAATTTTTTTTTTACCTAAACGGAATGAGCGCAATAATTGTTCTTTACGGGTATAGGTAGAGCATAAATAGCGCATTATTCCATAATTTTTTTATTAAGTTTTGATTAAGAAGGGTGGCGGGGTCGAAGGCCAGCTAAACTGACGTCTCTTAACCTCTGCCTAGCTGGCCCCTCCACTTAACCTAATCTTAATGAAAAAATTATGGAATAATGTTCTATTTATACGCTATCCATATGCGTAAAAGGAAATTTTTCGCCCATTCCGTTTAGTTAAGAAAAAAAATTTTTGTTTGGTGTTGAGTAAGCAATCAGCCCCCCCCCCCCCCCCCCAAAAAACCGATTTGGAAAATTAAATACACAGAATTTATGCGCTATTTATGTGCTACTATTTCGAAACATTTTTTATTTTTGCGCTGCAACCCTTAAAGCACTTCCCTCTTGGAGCGAACAGTCGTATTCAATCCTAAGTCGTTTAAAATTCCCAACAAATCCTTGAAATATTCCTCCCACTCCCTCATCCTTATCTCCTTATTTATCCCCTTCCATCTCTTCCTTTCCCTGATTACTATTTCCCAAATTGCCTCTCACTCTTTGCTCCCTCCACTTTCCTTTCCCATCTCTCAGTCTCCTTTTTTTCTTTGCCTCACACAGCTCCTTATATTCCCTTTTTTTCTTTCCTGTATTCCTGTCCCCCCCCCCCC
>NW_017300343.1:993135-1032501 GCF_001594075.2 Trachymyrmex cornetzi
GGATCACCCTCCCTTAATACCCTTCTCACTCCCTCCTTTTCTCTGCATTCCCTATCCCATTCCCTTCCGTTCCTTACCCCTCTCCTTTTCTGTATTTCTCAAAACTTCCCTTATTCTTCCTTTCGTTTCTTTCATACTCTTGTTCCCCTTCCCCTCCCTCCATACTACCTCCACCAACATTTCCCTAAATACAACCCTACCTTCCTATCAAATTTCACCAAAATTGAAGAACCTTTTACATTTCCGTAACATTACCTTCCACCATATTAGTTCAACCATTTTGAATTTCCAAATTTAAAATACGGTTTCGGAACGAGTGTCTCCATAAACCCTCTAATACCAAATTTCACCATAAACGGTAAATCTTTTGGATTTCTGTAACATTTCCGACTGCCATTTTGTTCAACCATTTTGAATTCTCAAATTTTGAACAAGATCGAAATGAACGACGCTACGATTTCCCTAAAAACAAGTTACATCATAATCGAAAAATCTTTAAAATTTCCATAACATCTCCGTCCGCCATAATTTTCAGCCATTTTGAATTTCGAAATTTTTATCACGATTTCGGAACGAGCGATCCCTAAAACCCCCGAATACGAAGCCACATCGAAATCGGAGTACTCCCACATCCCTTTGAAAAGAGGCTTCAAAAAACAGTGACATGCCAATTTTAATTTAAAAAAATTAAAACATTGTTCGAATTATTTTGCACATATAATGATGATTATAATATCTTAATAATTTTTAGAGATTTTTTGTATGTATACAAAGCGTAAATAAATCACAAGTATAAATATTAAATTTAATAAATGATTTTTATAAAATAAAATTTTTATCAACTACTGAACAAAATTAGAGAATTACTTAAAATTGGAGAATTACTTAAAATCAACGCTAAAAAGGATTAAATTCATAGTTATGTATTTTTGCGAAAAAAGATCACAAGAGGATGTTTAAAAAAGCGTTTTAAAGCTTAAAACCTCAACTTTTGTATGCTTTGAACCTCGTGTGGTTTCTGCAACAATTTTACTTCAAACAGCACTAATTTAAAGTGAAGCTTAGAAAATTGAAAAATAAACTTTAACTTTGATGACGTGTATGGGAAGAACAAATTTTTTTCTGCAAGTTCCTTTATTTGTATCGTAAAATAACAAGCATGAACGTAACTTGCTGCATGCGTTTACATATTGGATATAAGAACTTTTACCAAACTTCATTTGCCACACCATGTACAATAATTTAATAATTTTATTGTACGAATAATAATACGTAGCAGTTTAAAAAGTTTTAAATTATGAAAGAAGAAATGTCTGTGAATCAAAGAATGTGAAGAAATCAAAAGAAACTGACTTGCTTGTTGGGGGATAAAAGTGATTAAGAAAGAATTGACCGACTTATAGAATTTAAATTCGCAGAGATGTGCTCATTGCTGATTTTCATTCTGTGCAAATTTTATGCGAAAAGTGATTTAAATAACGGTGCGCATACACTTGTGAATAATTTTGCGCGCCTCAAATAGGCAACTCATTACACAGATCTGCATGTTGATGCAACACATATGTGTGTGCTGTGTATTGTATGAACGTATACGTGTATTCTACATATATATTACATATGTATGTGAAATTAAATAATTAATGCACACATTGTGGGCGCCTATGTTGTTCTAATAAAAAGAAAAGTAATATTAACAATTAGATACCGCTATAGATATCGATTGTCTCATAAAACAATAATGCATGTATTTCTTATTTATACGTGTTTAGAACACATTTTATATTTATGAAGATTGTGTTATTATATTATAATTAGAAATGTATTTGTTGCGTATTATAATATAATAGCACGAGGGCATGAAAACGAGAATAGGAGCTGCTTATTGCTTAGTGTGTTTATCTTTGGTATTTCGCGGCCGATCGGCGTGATCCCGTGTGACGAGCTGATCTTCTCCACTCTCAGGCGCGACGAAACGTGCGGATCGTTTGCGATTTTTCACGCGTACTGATTCGTAGATAAACAGAACGTAAGGGGTATTTTTCCGTAAAGCACAGCTGGTGCCTGGAGCAGGGAGTAGTATATTTACACGTGTAATCGTTCTTTGATTTATGGGGGACCAAAAGAGGGTGAAAGAGAAGGGGGAAGAGGAAGAGGGTTCCTTTACACCCTTATTCCAACCCTTCTGATTCGCGCACTGTATCAATCATCATAAGCTGCGATTGTTTGTAACACGCGCCTTCCTTCCGCCTGCAGTTTTACAGTCGTTCGATATTGTCGAATATTATTTCGTATTATGGATTGAATTGTTCGTTTAACTGTCATACTGTTTTGTGTTTTCACAAATCTTCGTACCAGAAACGCGGAATTTTAATTTATCTGGTGCTTTTAAAATAATATATTATATTAAAAAAACTGCGTTTAATATTAATATGTCACATATAAAATATTTGTCAGAAAAATTACAAAAATATTGTTTTCGTCAAACACGCAACAGAGACTGAGATATACTAGACAAAATGTGTGATTAATGCGTTTAAGAATTAAACAAATTTACTAGGCATGTTTAGCCTGTTATACGAAAATGTCGATTGCTCTGCGTTGGCATTTTCTATTATCTATTATAGATCGATTTGAACAAGTATACATCATTGAAATTAAATAGAATGACAATCATTTGGATATATAGTCACATACGTTGTCGAAAATTTCCGGTATAATGCAACGCTTAACTTTCATACATTTCGTCCAAAGTTTGAAACTATAGACGAGGTCATGGGCCATCTAACTTATACTCGAAAACGTTATAACTCAAGCAAAGCCCCTGAGGGATTGGACGGTGTCGACGCGTGTGAGAGAGAATGTGTCACGGGATGTTACACTCCCTTCCTGTTCATCTGGTCGACAGCTTTGTCCATCTATACCATCATCCTTTACTTCCTCCCCCGCGTGGTTCTTGTCCTTTGAAACCTACTTTCATTTTGTGTAATAGCTTTTTGAATGTCGCAACTCAACGCGGAGCACGAGTGTATAGGCTGGTTATTGCGGTGCGTTGATTCCTGAAAGAAAGACCGCATGAACATACGGTGGAAAGTCTGTTGGGAATCTCATTTCCCACGTTATCCGTTTTTTTGATTGTGAGCAGGAACGAGGCAAACATGTGCCAATAGTCGTTAGAGATCATTCTTTTCTTTCTTTTACATTAGTCGTATATAATAAGTTTTGCAATTTCGATTAATAATTGAAAAAAAAATGTCTTATTTGCAATTATATATAGTGTAAATAATTAATGTATTAAAAGAATTCTAAGATTTTTAAATAATATTTTTTATTGTATATCAAATATTAATCCTTTTCAATATGAAAAAAATCAATATTTACTTTCTGCCGTATAAACTGTGTGATGATGTCAAAGATCTTACAAGTTTTTTGAAAAGATTGTAACAATTCAATGAAATAAGAATGGATCATAAAATTATTGAATCATCACGAGAACTGAATCTTTTACACTTTTATGGTAATATACGATGGTCACATCAATGGTTGTTAGCATCCTCTAAAGTTTCTAAGCGTAACTTGTACTCCATGAAGATACTTTTCTTTTCCGAACAGCGAGAAGGAAATAACTTGTTTCTATTAAATAAAAAACCTAAACTACAGTAATAGAAATTTATGATGTAAGAAGAAACTATGTTTCGCAATTTGCTTACCTCTAATACAATGAACTAAAGGTAAACCATTGACAGATCAAATCATTATGTATGCAATGGGATCCTTTATATACAATGAATATATCATAGTTCCTAGGTGTTGAACTGCTTGTAAAATTCTTAAGCCTAACTTCCATGGAAAATTTTCTTTTTATGTATTTCTGAAATACAGAAGAGATAATTTATTTTGAGTCGTTTTGAACAAAAGCCAAATGCCATCGTAGTAACGATTTATATTATACCATATAGTGTAACGAACTCACAAAAAACTTCGGTAAAGGGAACCTGTTCTCGTCAATCGAGAGGATCCTTTGTTGTCGCAGGACGCGACCCCATACTGCGCAGAGATCACGCGACAGATAATTGCAAAGTTAGGTTCGAAGGTTCTACTTCATCCATCATATCTTCCATTTCTCTACGAATTGTCATCTTTTTCGAGATTTCTTTTCAGTAAAACAAACAACAGAAAATGATTAATAATCATGGAGATTTAAAAAAGAGTAAATAAATTGTCTTCTATTATTAAAAGTATTAAAACAATTAAATTTTATAATTTACACAATATTGGAGAAAAAACTTGAATGTATATTGAAGTATTTTGATCAACACAAAAATTATACTTAGATTAAAAAATATATTGTTATGATAAAGTACCTCTCTCTTTTATATTTCTCTTTTTCTTCTAAAAAAGAAAACAATTTCCATCGGATTTGATATTTAGAAATCGCGTTTTTCTGTTTGTTAAAGAAAATATATGACAAACAAAATAATGAATCATTGCACTATAAAACTACTGAATACATGAGCTTCTAAAGAGACACAGCTGCCTCATTCGGAAAAGTACTCTTTTGTAAGGTTTGGTTTTGTTCAGATTCATTACGACGAAGTTGGACGGTCTCCGGAATTGGAGAAGTCCTTTTTAACTGTTGAACAACCACATGTCGAATTTATCTCAAAGTCAAAGTTAAGTAACGACTGTACGAGTAATCGAAATAACTTGCAGTTTACGATGTAGCCAAATAAAAAATAATCCAAATCCCAGTAATAATTCGTAAAGGACACTTTAATTATATTAATGCACTAACTGAGAACAATCCCATCCGACTGATAAATTTCATATTATAGTGCGGCTTTCCGCTGGGATATATCATGAACTTTGCTTTTCAGGCAAATGGATTGTGCACGTGCTACCTGTCCGGATTACACTTAGACGTTTCAAGCATATTACGACATATATGTAACTTGAATAATAGAGGAACATCAAGCGTGGTTGCTATGTTCATTGGAGAATTATAATGACTGATATTAACTTGATAGGGAGAATCAAAAGTGTAGAACATGGTATCTAATGTGTTCGCTATGTTGGCTTTCAACACAGTATGGCGTTAGTTATGTACTTATCATGTTGCGAGTGTAATTTACGTTGATTTGTATCCGTCTATGATCTCACATGTTATATACGATGTACAAGGTAGGCCGAAATACGAGAAGAGGATGACTAAAATAAATCGAAATAATAGAATAAATTTTTTCAAGTAATGCTTCGTTTTCGACAAAAAGGACTTCGAAAGTTAATCGCGAGTACTTTTACACTGACATTTAACACAATAGTTTTTGCTACAGATTGTATAATTCGTTTATTATCAGGACTAATTCACTGAGTGGATTCTTAAAATAAACGAGCGAATTTTCGTGACATAAAGAATAATTTTACTTCTTACATATTTATTATTTATTTCATTGAGATTTCTACGAATTAAATTAGAATGAATTGTTTATAACGTATTTTCTATCTTTTTAATTCTTCTTAAGTGCACATTTAATTAATCTTCAAAATTCTTTAAAAAACAAGATCTTATTTAAAAAAAATTTATTTTATCATTTTTAGTTATTTTGAGCCAAAGAACCTATTCTCGATTATATTTCGATTTATTCTATACATGTATTAAAAAATGTATATACATTATTACGTAGCAAAAAGATTGAGCTTCACTGTACATTTTGCTACAGGATCTGCATAAGCATCTTAAAGAATTTCAACTAATTAAAAATCTCTTGCAAATGTATTATAACTACATTGTTTGCCATGACTAACATTAATTACCTCGCGAACTTTATCGAACTTAACAGATTTCTCTCTCGCTCCAATATATAATACAACAATCGCGCTTTTCTGATTCCGCATATCGATCAGGTAATTTAGTGTTAATAACGTCGGTTAGTCTCTAAATAAGTCGATGGCAGTAATAGATCTTAAAAGAGCGAGCAAGAAAGGGGATCACACACAACTAAGAGGGTCGAAAGGAACAGAAAGAGTGGACGGCTATAAACCGAGAGGCTGTTTCGGTCGAGGGAACGAGATTATCGCTGTAAAGTTCCTATCTAATGAATTTATGAAACGCTACACCGTCGAGCCTTGATTTAATAACCACAGACTCCGGCTGATCCCCTCTTCGTCCTCTTGCATTCCTCGTCCTTCGTTATCGTAAATTCGCGTCGTCGGTGCGCGTAGGTGTACGAGAGTCTCTTCTTGTTCGTCGCGGGCGAAGAAGAGTGACGATGGATCAGAAGGGAAGAACGCGAATCTTTCTAAGAATTCCGAGGAATTCCTTTCGCCCGTTCTCTTTCGGTTGCAGACCCGGGCGGACTCATCCCAGAGATCCCGTCAATGAGATATCGGTCGTTCGGTCTTTCCGGAACGGTTGCTCCCTCGAATCCCACGAACTTAATCCCGCTTAATCCCTGATTGCATCTGCATCCGAGAAACGTAAGCGCGGTTCTGTTTTTTTCGTATGTAACTCAATGGAATGGAAAATTCACATCTTGGTAAACGTAGTGAAAATTAATGTTTTATCGGTTTTAATGCGGCCATAGGAAAGGATTAACAGAAAGATGAAGCATACCCTTTTTTTCGTGCGTACAAATTGAAGATGTGAAGATCTATCGAAAATTAAATCTACAGTACCACTCCCGAGGGGGTAACCACTAGCTAAAATATTGTCCCACAGATTACATGACATCATATGATTTCATCTGATTACAAATGATTTTTTTCACTACATATAAAGTCATTTGGTAAAATACGAATTTATTTAATATTATACAATGATTTATTGTGGTTGCATATGTAATTATCGGATTATACATAGAGATTTTATATAAATTTTATAATGATTTCGAGGACTGTCCCACGATTACATTAAGTGGTTACCCTCTCGACCACTCCTAGGCCCGGTTTTTCATTTTCTAGTTAACTTGCGGTTAGACTAACTCGATGATAATGTAAAAATATTTTTCTAATTGTGATTAATTACTAATGGTTTTGTAATGAGTAACTTTTAAAATTATCACTACAAAACCATTAGTTCGGTAATTAATTATAGCTAAAAAAAATACAATTGTTATATTATCATTAAATTAAGTTACACTTGTAAGTCTAAACTACAAATTGACAAAAAAATGAAAAATCAGATCTTAATGTAGCATAATTGTTTCTAAGAATTCTAAGTTTCTTCTTATACCTTGCTATGCTATAATTTTTTTTATTAATAAAAATACATATACATATTTATTTGTTACCGTTATATCCTTTAACATCTGGCATTTCAGTTGAAAAATTTATTGTGATATATTTATTTTTGTACAATATTTTTACAATATCCAGTATGGTAAATACATTCGTGATAAAACGATATATAGAGTGGCACCGAAGAGTCAAGATCGACTTGTACGGTATACACATTTGATTATAAGAGACACGCTGCTTAATTTGTTGCAATTATTTAATTTTCCATCTAAGTAAGCTAAAATGAAGGGATAGACTTCTCCATTTCTTTATTTTGCAAGAGTTCGTCGGCGATAGTGACTCAGAACGAAGGGTACCGGCTGCCAACAGATGTTGTCCCCGTGAAAAATTTCCTCGTTCGAATACCAATGTGGCGTAATCTCCCTTTATAGGTGGCTCAAGAGGATGTCGGGCATGAGTATTTCAACGTCTAGTTCCCGCGACGATGCGCGAGATAGATGCATTTAAATCGCTTAATCATTTCATGTCGAGCTGCCACATCTTTTTCTTGGGAGGCCCGCGTTTTCGTTCCTGCTGTTTTTCCACTTGCGAGTGAAAATGTAGAAGCAATAAGGCACGTCATTGTTTTTGGCTTTTCAACGATGATGTGCGAGTACTCCCACGATTTTCTCACGCTCCCAACATACCTATGTACTATGTAGTTACCGCGAACAAATCTTCTGATCTTGCTGTTCGTCGCCTTCGAAGCCTTCTCAACAATTGCGAAGCAATTTTGCAGTATTACCGGTAACAACGTCGTTCGTTCTCGAAAACAGTATACTGTTGCGCGTGCATTCGACGAGCATCAAGTTTGTGATGTTTTAGATGTTGAAAAATGACGGGAATTTAAGTTTCAGATCATGGCAAGGAATGTATTTCTGTTGAATAATTATGGATTTATCTCAGATTTAATTTTATAATATATTTATTATATAAAAATATCTTATGAAAATGAATATATTATAATATTTATTAATTTATAATATTTATAATATTTACTAATTTTGTAATTTTATCTCAGATTAACGTCGTATATATTATAGACATGCGCAATTCCACAAAATTATATTAAACTTAAAATTTCTTACACATTTTTTTGATACTCACACATTCTGTTAGTAGAATCATATTGTCATTGATGTCATATTTTTAACTAAAAACTGATATCATAAAATAAAATGTTAACATTATTAATATATTATCATCATTTATTTACATTCTAGATTAAAATATAATAAAACTGTTTATATACATCATAATATATATGTCACAAATAAATTAAATTATATCCTGTAAAACTTGTGTTATAGCTAAATCGGTACAATTCTACGTTAGACAGGTATACGTGTACATATACTATATCTGTACCGGTATTAATTTTTGAAGAACACGAACGCGCCAACGGTGCAATGCAGCTCACTGTTACAACTCACGGCTCTGTTACGTGTTGTCTACTCGATACATTCTGGATGATCTGTAATTTACAACGTCGCAGGTGACGTTGCTAGGATAGAACGATGAAGACGGAGATGGCGAAGGAATGGTCAATGCATGTGCCTTCATTCTGCAGAACACGAAACAACCAAATAATGCATTGAATTATGCAATACTGATTCTCGTTAATGTTAAACTGGTGTTTAATTCATAAATATTTCAAGAAAGGAAATCGATTTATAAACGTATAAGTAGGGTAAGTCGGGTGAAGATGCCATAGTTAACTTTAGATCGCAATATATTTTTAACCGTTATCGATGCATAAAAGAATATAGAATCAATGAAAAGTTTGATTAGTTTTATTTATTATGGTTTAGTTACATATATGTATCTCATAAGACTTTTACGTCGTAGTAAAAAAATATAAACTTTATAAAGTGGCATCTTACCCAACCTATTAGGTAAGATGCCACAAGACCTGGGGTAAGATGCCCTAACATCGCAACTAAATAAAACACAATATATGATCTGTAAGAATAAAAATTTTTATCAACAACTATTCTTCTCAAAAATGAAGACTAGTTATTCCAAAAATAAAGAATTATTTTTTTCTTAAAATTAACAATCTTTGAAAATAAACGCGAACAACGAGTGTTATATCGTCGCTGGCGTTATATCATCGTTAAAAAATTCTCTTGATACTAAACTTTAACGTAATCTACTGCGTATTTGTGAAATAAAGTCTACAAAAGATTAATGTGAATTCTAAGTTTCGTGTAAAATGTTAACAGAACAGTACTTTTTCAATTTACCTCGATAAATTCACAATCTTTGAAAATAAAGACGAACAGCGAGTGTCATATCGTCGCTGGCTTACAAATGAACAAACCGAGTGCGCCACCAATGCTATCTAAGGATAAACATGGGAAATATTAACAAATGGCATCTTACCCGACATGGCATTTTCCCCCGACTTACCCTATAATAAGTAACTCTGTTTGCTATGTGGCAAATTTATTGGAAAACTATACGATATCGATTACGTATTTGATTACATTAGAATTATTAAAATTTATATTAACATATGTAATTTAATAAATGTACGTAATAAGATTGCTTTATTATTACATACTTAAAATAATCAGTCAATTCTGTTTACGCGAAAGTAATTTATCGAAACATTCTTAAATGTAGAGTCGTTAAATACACTCTCTTCGCTATCTATATGTGTACGTTGCTGATATATCGCTTTCTTATAGTGATTCGCGATTGGAATTCGATTTTTTGCTAAATTAACCTGCGCTAGATTAACGATCGAAGCGACGACGATGATTTATAAAAAGAACGTGTACTGCATTTTACGCGTAGGGATTTAACGTAAATCGATACTCTAGCCGATCGAACACCAGCGACGAGGAGCGTTCGGTTCATAAGTCAGCGGGGGGAAAAGCTGCGGCGGAGTGGCCTGAATCTTGACGTTAATCGTTGGGGCATGTGTACACACTCCAGGTGATATTCTCTCGGTGGCCGACATTTATTGCTCTCGAGGTAATGCCTTTCCTTGGGCCGTAAACAGGCCGTAATTTACGGATCTGCTTCGACTCCAGGTTGGGGAAGAATAATTGCCGCGACACTCGCGTCACTGTATATTCACGTACGCACATCGCGTCTCATTTGGTATTTTGACTTTTTTTGCGGGGATCAACAACCTCAATTGCAACTTATAGTTGTGATGATATTGACAATATTGATAATACTTATTATGTGTAAATTTTCAACTAATTAAATCAACTCTGAGTTTAGAGCACAAACATTTTCTTTCTTCATATTAGAAAACAAAACCAACCAGAATATGTTTTTAGCTTATTTTTTTCACTACTCATTATTGAAGAAAAATATAGGCTATGCTTTTCTCTTTTATAATAATATGAATTAAGTATTTATTGGTTTTAAGTTGACTTTAGTACTTATAATTATGTTAATAATTATATTATTTAGAATTAAACATAATTTAGCTAAAAGTAAAAATTCGCTTCACAATGAACATTGTTAATCGGAATTTTAGTGCTGATTATATCTATAATAATCTTGTCGACGATACTATTCATCATTTCTTACGGCTCCAATTTATTCAATTTTACGGTAATCGGCAGAGGAAAGAAGTGACTTATGCGGATGATATAACACCGACATTTCTCTTCCCATTGCGGGAAGATAAAAAAAAGGGAGAAAGATATAAAGCATTTATAAGTTTTCGTTTCGCGAAAATTTTCGCTTTCTCCGAAAGCCACGCTCGCGCTGCTACAGGTATATCAAGACTGTAGCCGTCTCGAAGATGCGCGTCTTCATTGATTCCAATTTCTTTTCTCGCGTTTTGTTTCCCGGCAGAGAGTCTGAACCGAGAGATGTAACTCGAGTTCCCAACCACGCGCAAATGTCGTTTGTGGACGTGCTTTTGCGCGCGCGTACATCATCCCGTGGCGTAGCTAACGGGTGTACGACGTCGAGAACGACGACGACGACGACGACGACGACGACACGACGACTGGTGCGTCTGTTTCCATGGTTACGATGGACGTGGAGCTAGGACCATACGACTCGTGCAACCCCCTTCGGCGCTGATGCGCGTAGGGGTTCGAGAGGGGTCTCGCCGAGAAAGGGGCTGGCCGCAGGCGAATTAAGAGTTTGAAAGGGCCTCTATCTTCCTCTACCTAACCTTTTTCCCATCTCCCTTTACCTTTCCCTTATCTTCCCGCCCTACCTCCCTTGCCCTACCTCATGTGCCCTTCTTTGACGTCTCTCTCTTCGATTCTTCTCCTCTAATCACGGGTCGACGAACGTCTTCGTCTTGCACTGATGTAGGAGTAGCTGGATGGTCGAGTATCGTTAGTATCGAGCACCATCCACGAACTTGCGAGTAATCGTGATTAAGATAGTAATTAATGTACGTGCTCTGTATGTTTAATTGAATAATTTTATTACCCTAGTGCTATTAGGAATAAACTTCATTATTGATATCAGATATGTTATTGATTTATTATGAAATACTTTAATGTAAAAGACAATCGTGGATTCATGCAATGACGTTGTTGTACTAACACAATAATGTCTTGCTGTAAATTGTTTGTATTGTATATGTATATATGTAATTATTTGCTGGAAATAACAATTTCGTATATATTTCTATAAGTAAATCAAATATAACGACAACAATAATAACAATAAAATCATTTCTTCGTAAGAAAGCCAAACTTCCATAGATTTAATACTTTTCTTTATGTAAAGCCTCCGGATGATATAGCCAACGTATGCCAACATTAGCAAATATATGATACACACACATATGATATACATAATTATCCATATTGAATGTAGTCAATATTTAGCGAATGTGCGCAAAGTTGATCATATCGTCTGGAGGCGCCTTAAGATTTTTGCCGATGAAATATTCATCTGTTGTTTCATTATTTTTTTGTTCAAAATCTCTCAATTAGTTGTATTAATATTTTTATCTTACGGTTACTTGAGAATAATGGCTTCGAGCGATCAATTAGGAGTTCAGCAATTTAAACCGGTTTACTGGTTTGCGAGACTCGTTTGTGCAAGCGTTAATGAATCGTTAGTTGGTAATTTAAGCAGGATGCATTTCCAATGCGTACGGATTGAACAGGATTAATGATCAATGACATATGATTCCCTGCGGCATGCCTTGCTTTGAAACGCATATAATTGCGAAGAGACTTTAGATTTCGTTGTAATTCTACTTTTAATTATCGGTAAAAATTTTATAACATATTTCCATCTCTCTCTCTTTGTTTTTCTTTGTTATCAAACATTCTATCGCAACTAAACTCTGGAAGAGTTGATTGCGTGTAAAATAAATCTCTTAATTTTTCTTTTATTGTATATGAATCGCTTCCTCTTTCTCAAATTTCTTACATTGAGAATATAATACAATTTTATTTTTTATTGTATATAATACAAAGCTAATATATTAAATATTACAACAATAATTTATAGATATTTACATAAATAATTTGTATAATTTAATGTCATATACATTAATATCAATTAGCGTACCAATGGAAAATTTGAATTTCGAAAACATTAAATTGTACATTAATAAATAAATATAGCATGCATGAAATTTGTACCTAATTATTATATGTAGAATTTGAGATCTATGTTTGTTGTATTCATTACTCTTAATAAAAATCATAATGTTACGTTAATTAGTAATAATAAAACTTGAAAATATCTTACAAAATACAGAGTTATCAATAAAGACGAATATAAATATTTAATTAAAAATGTAAATTTAATTGAAATATGTATCCATCTCGGTTACATTTCCAGTATGATATTTGCGTGAGTTTATTTTCCGACTATACTTAATATTAAATCCGAGTGTGTAAAAATTTGTCGATATATTCATGGTTTATGCAAGATATATGTATTTACAATTTTTTTTTACAAATGTACATGCAGGCAAAAAAAAACAGATTTATAGATATCCACTGTGATTGCTGCTTTAACGACAAGAAAAATGAACGCTACAACTCGCGCGGCAGATTCACCGTATCGAATATCATACGTTGATTTATGTACCGAGCACAAGCAATCGTAATTAAGGGGTTTGTAGTCCGAGTAATACGAGCAGAGCCGTATAGCTCTTGCAATATGGCCCGATCAGTAATTGCGTTTGATACGGCGCTGTGAAAGTTTATACGTGCGGACACACCGTCGGCGCTGTCGACAGAATTGCTTTTTAACATTCGGCGGTTTAATTATGTGCGCGCGAGTGAGGCAGAATCATGGCGAAAACACACATCGAAAGTGCTATCAAACGTATCATTATCATGATAACTTGCACCATTTAATTACGTCACTTCTTCCATTCGACACGAGTAAAATTGTTGTATTTGATCGCGTTTTGCGTACCAAAGTTGTATTTGCGGCGCAATGAATTACGTATTTACGATTATGCGAAATTTTTATTAACAAAATGATGAATTCTAGAAAAACTTGGAATCATACTTGTAAATAAGAAAGGAAGAGCACGTCGGAAAATGAAACGCAAAGATATGACGCTACGGAAAAAGACTTGTTAATTAGAGAATGCATTATGTCTCGATATTTTCATGAGATTCTTAATGATATTATTTCTTTCTGAAATAAGAAATGCGAATTAGATTTTAGCTTTACAAAGGAATCCATTGCACAAATGTAGCTGCTATAACTTTTACTTTAATGGCAAGTACGTCTTCTTTTTTATTGATAAGAACGTTCCAGACAGTTTATAATTCACAATAGAATTCGGAATATTATATAATTATATTTTATATGATGTGTGTAATAAAAGAATACTAAAAAATCCAAGCAATATATGTACATATTCATACAATACCAGATACCATCATATATACCAGAATATATAAAATTATACATGAAATTCTGTCCCAATTTATGAATTATATATGTATTTATGTGACATATTCAGTGCCACACAATGGGTAATTTTTTAATTAAAAATAAACATGAGTTTAAAAATAACAATTTTAATTTATTTTGCTTACATAGAAAATATGAAAGTTTGACATTGATTAATGATATCATATGATATCATAAAAATGATATTATATGATACAATTTGCTACAGTTTAACGAGATGTTTGCAAATCTTTATTTGATTCTCAGAATTCTTGTTTTCAAAGACTTTGTTCCACATTTTAAATTAAAACTGTAATCCAATATTAAATATTCAATTTGCAGGGATTCCATTAATCTCGTTATATATTGGATATTAGTATTATAAAAATATCATTATGCATTCTCTTTTCGTATTTTTCTTTATATTAATAAAATATTATGTGTATGCATTTGTTCAATAAAATATTTCAGAGCCAACAAATAATTTCAGAGCCAACAAATTCGTCTCTTTATATCTGAAAAATTTGTATCTTTTAAATGTTCTTCAAGATGTTCGTGGGTCGAACGATGACACGATAAATTCTTCTCAGGTATCAAACGTTTCTGTAGGCCTTCGGGATGCTCGTAGGCTCTACAAATTGCATCTATATAGTGCCCGAGGGATAAAACGACCCGGGTTAACGTACCATCAACGAATAGGGCATGAATCGCGATGATTTTCTCCGCCTCTTCGTCGCGGACGAAGCTTGTAAGCTTCCCGTGGTGCAGACAGAGCCCGTGTCACTACTTCCGCGAGCATACGATATATCATCGATGCGGCAGAAGCTTTTAAGCTGTCCTGAAAATACCGGCCGGCTGTACGAGTTATTAATGTCCCGCCTCCTTATAAAGTACTCAATTTTCGTTCTGTAAGGAGGAGAAATATTAGCCGTAATACGGCCACCGCCGCACAACGAAACGCCGCAGTATATCAGCTCGACGAAAATTACAGCGCCGACAAAGATGTTAATATCGGTGAACTGTTGAAGTTCGGGTCTCTACTCTACGCGCGCTTGCGCTTTCATTCATAGCTGAGTACATTGTTTTGACAAAAGGGCACTAGCGAACTTTACGGAGGACTTTACACGAAACTCAGTGGTCGTCAGTAGGAGAGCACTGTTCTTGGACGATACGTGCGCGATAAATCGGACACACGCGACGAGGATCCGAAAAGTGGTTGTAGTTACGATACTCTCCTGCGATGACACGATCTCATTGTTTTAATATCGTTTGTTACATCTTTGTTTCTCTTGAAACAATAATATTGAAATTAAATTTTGCGCGTTATTGCAAGTGCAAGTTAATTTATCTCGAGATTTGTTTTTGCGAATAAACGTCGAATAAAAGTTTAGTAAATAAAGGTTTAATATAATAACTTTAGCGTAATTCAAGGAGATCCTAAAGTTATTTGTTTGACCGTAGGATTTACTTTTACTCACATACGATTTACGTGATTGACACATCATACCAGTGTTGTCAGGTTTGTTCAAAAGTTTTTCCCACTACGATTTTCTCAATATTTTAGCCATAATTTGAATATTTCTTTATATTTTCTTCCCATAAGTGCCTTAAAAATTTTCTTAAATTTTTTATACCTCCAAAAAACTTCTGGTGGAAAGAAAAAAACCTTCAAATTTAGGGAAAAATCTCTCAAACTGGCAACGGTGGGTTTACACAACTACATTCTACTACATCAATATCTCACACATGTACATTTTTCGTAGAACGATATCGTGTAGAATTAGATGTCTATTTCCAAGAACTCGACGTCGTTTCTTCGTGTAATCTACTGATCTGTAGCTTTCAGTTTCATAAATACAGATTGCTTTTACATCAAACAAATGTTGTGACGACTTGACAGTTCTAGACGTCATTTTTAAACTAAGAAATGATCTCAATTTCAAAAATTTTTATCGTTCTCAGCATAAATTCCATGCTACACTAATATTATAATGCGTAATATTGCGTTTAATCGATAAAACGTACGACTTTAGAATTCCCTTTGTTATTTCAGATCAGTAAAGACAGAAGTCTCAGATTATTTGCTTCGCAGAAGATGCAATTATTATACATTATTATAATTAACGATAATAAAAAATATATATGAATCGAGTGGAAACTAGGCGTCATATCTCAATCAGCACACAATATTTAAAAAATATTTAAAAAATATTTATTCAATGTAAAAATATTAAATAAACATTAAAAAAATATTTTTTAAATTGTGGGCTTATTGAGACTACGTCGTTACATGTAGATAAAAATTATAAGGGTATACAAAACTCGAGAAATATTTCCACGCTTTACCTCGTACGCGGTAAAAGTTGCATTTCAGTCGCTTTTTATAGATAGCAACAGTGGAACTTGGTCTGCAATATACAGTAATGGCGCGATGTGTGCGGATCATTCATGAGGACGTGAACTTTTCGCGTTGAGGTGGCGTATGCAAAACTCGCGGTCCGCAGCCGGCACTCCCGGGGATGATTCTGAATCCCTGGCATCGTCGAAGAATACGTGGGGCCACACACTTTAAGCAAACTTTTCATCTGAAGGTCTTCCTATGGCTCCAGCATTCGGTTCCTTTCATATCCCACTCCGTTTCTGGGAGGAGCTTGTTTATAGCACCCTGTAGATATCGTAAAATAGGAAATAGCACTCCGGGGGCAAGACGGAGTTTTCCCCGAGACGTGATTGGAGTTAAGACAAGTCCTTCTGTCCGTTGGCGTCGAGGCCGAGTCTCCTTGTCGCTCCCAACCGAAAAATAAAGCATCAACGTCTCCGGTCTTGGAGTTATTTTAGTGAACGCGATGGGAAGAGCAATGTCACTTTTTAACCGTGCATTTGTCCTCGTTGACTTTTTGCCCGCGCCAGATGTCGTATCCCAACTAATTGTAACCGATCACCGTTGTTTCGTTTTGCTTTAAGCATAAGGCTTATAAGTGAACGCTTTTTGGGAGGTCATCACTTGAATTCATTCTTGTTACACGCGACTAAACTACGTCTGCCATTCTAAAAAGAATGTTTTTACTATTTTTACGCACTGTTTTTACTAATCGTTAAAATCAATTAATATAAATGTATATTTAACGGTGATATTTTATTTACAATAAAATTACTTTCAAAATCTTGGAATTTTTACCTTAAAATATATACATATTTTCAAGTTAATATATATAACATCCTTGAAGTGACTTCTGAACTCCAGAATTTGCTATGATATTCTCAGGAACTGCTTAATTGCCAAGAGCGGTTTTGAACAATGTCGACAAACTTTATGAGATCAGATGAGATAATAATTTACACCAGCTACTAAATGAGACAATATGTTAATTATAAAATAATAATAAAAATTAATAATTAGTCCAAAATTATGAAAAGAAAACAAATATGCGTTCTTTATATTAGATAATACACTAAACTTAGATAATACACTTCTAAACTAAAGCTTCGCTTAAAGTCAAAGTAACGTTAATGCAATCTAAGACTTCTGTTTAGTAATTGTCACTTGAATCTATCGTTTCAAAATTGTATCAAATAAAATACTTTAAGATTTCGATTGTTTCCTAACAGAAAGGCGGTTATAAATACAGACCTGAAATTTTCTGCTCATTTAATACCGAAATTCTTGACTTTAATAAGCTCTTTTAAATCGTTTCATGTTATATAAACGCACACGCAAAATATGCGCAATGAAATGAATTGCAATTTTGCAAAATGGTGTGCTGCGTGTGTTTCTCTACTTTGATATTCACAAATCATGTAAATCTCTTAATGAGATGTAATGCCGGTCCAATTAAGCCGTAAAAGTGTAATGATAAAATGAAACATACTTTCCATTTTACATATCCAATTGACTCTAAAAAATGAATAATATAAAGAACAAAATTCGTAATGTGGATTATGACACATATTTACATGAATTCATGACATATATTTACACGAATTTGTATTCATTACATTCAATTATGAAAATCTGTAGACATATCTATTGCGATCGCGTGCTTATAATTTACAAATGAATTGCCGAATTGGTCAGCTTGTTTGGTGACAATAGTCCTCAGTTGCCATTCGTGAGAAATGCAAGTCATTGTAATGGATAGCCGTTATGTGCTTTAACGTTTGACGGAATAGTTTCTTCTGAAATATGTACATAGAGAGAATGTTAAAAAGTTCCACAAACGCTTTTAAGAATCGCGGATTTAAAAACGAAAAAAAACTCATAAAAAAGCACAGAGCCTTTTATAAAGAAAATGCAAAGGATTTTACGAAACTTTTTTTACGATCAATCAAAGAAGCGGTTTTTTTTAAATATAAGATTCATAAATGTAGGAAGATAATAAAATTTTATTTTTTATTTAATTTAAAGAGTTAACAAGATTTTAACTCTATATATGTATATGGTATGTTACAAAAAACATAACATAATAATTCAAAGATAAAAAAAAAGTAATAATATCTTATAAAACTTTTTTATTAAGAAAAAATTATTTTCATATCAAATTATTTGTACTGTTTTTCAATATTATAAATAATATAAATAATAACTATGAATGAGGGATTTATCATTATATTATGTTTATTTCTTTTTAGAAATATATGAATGAGTTATATCATTTACTATTCTGCTCCATCTGTTTCAAATACAAGTATGAATCTTATCTTTATCATTTTTATTATTTCAAAATTAATTATCTCGTTTTTACGATGCTTTAAATGTTTAAAGGAGTATCAAGGCAGTATTTATTTTCATATTGTTTTCTTACTTTAAAAGTGATAACTTACAAACAAAAATATAACTTTTGAGTTATTGCCACAACTGAGTTAGATAAAGATTACTCTATCAATCATCGAAAGTAAACTAACTTAAGTTCACAGACCGTCCGTCAAGTAGCATATGTATCATTCTTAAGATATTTAAAGAGATCAAATACCTTTTACAAAAATGACACTGTTTTTGTGTCGTTTTTGCAAATAAAAAAAAGAAATTTCTACAGAGAATATTTACAGAAAGTTAAGACAGTTTTGATGATCGAAGTTTGAAGAAGAAATGTTTTACTTTGAGTTTAGTCATTTTAGCTGATCAAAGAAAATATAAACTATTGTTGACATTTCGAGTTATGTCACTTCTGAATTATATTCCAGGTTTAGTATAATTTTGTATAATATTAAAATCGCCATATTTCAAAAAAGTGTTTTTCAAAGATTGTGAAACAAAATCAACATTTGATCATGTTTCTATAAAAAATATATTTTCTGTTGTCAATATTATTTATTTAGTCAAGAATTTTCTGTTAAGTCGAAAAATAATCTTCCCCTTTTCTAAAAAAAAACTTAATTTTTTGAGTTCTGTCACTTTTGAAGTAAGAAAAATGATGTCTTGTTTGAAAATTTTGATAAGGAAAAATCGATTTCTCTCATATCAGATTACAGGTATCGTTTTTCAACATTTTAAACAATGACTACGTATATGAGGAATGTCACATTGCATGAGAAGGATTTCATATCGGATTACACATATCGTTTTTCAATATATTTTCTAAATAATGGCTCCGTATGTGAGAGATTTATTATTGTGTTCACGATAAATTTCTTAAAAAAAAAAAAAGAATAAACTTCAGTTTTCGTTTCAAAGTATCTAAACATTTGTATCAAAGATATGCATTAATCTTCTTACATATTCCTATCAATTTATACAGATTTATTCAAATTAAGGATGTCTTGTTCAAAATTATCACTTATTAAAATGTGTAATATGAGTGTGTATAAATGTATAATTGTGAGCGTCCACAATGCGAGGGGGTAACCACTAGCTGAAATATTGTCCCACAGATTACATGATTTTATCTGATTACAAATAATTTTTTTCGCTACTATGAAATAATTTGGTAAAATATATGATTTTATTTAATATTATACAATGATTTTTCGTGGTTGCATATGTAATTATCCGTTCATACATAAAAATTTTATATAAATTTTATAATGATTTCGAGGATTCCGTCCCACGATTATATTAAGTGGTTACCCCCTCGCCACAATGTGTTGAGTTTGGGCTCGTCGATCATGGATGCAGTAAGCCCACTGACCGTGCAAATCAGTCATCCCTGCAGAATCACATCGTTACGCTTGATCGGTGTCGTACTCTCGTGAGTATTCGGGGCATTTTCGATTCCACGTGAGATTCGGCCGTTCTCGGTTACGCTCGGTTTTCGCGGGCACGATGTTTCGTTTGATTCCGCCACGGTTTTAAGTATCAGAGACCGTTCCAGTTTGAACATCGCGAGAGTACGAGCTCTCTTTCAATAAAACATCTCAAAAATTAACATCTAGGTAATAGTGAATTCGAT
This sequence comes from Trachymyrmex cornetzi, assembly GCF_001594075.2. Classification (NCBI taxonomy): domain Eukaryota; kingdom Metazoa; phylum Arthropoda; class Insecta; order Hymenoptera; family Formicidae; genus Trachymyrmex; species Trachymyrmex cornetzi. The sequence continues at coordinate 1,013,658 of NW_017300343.1, forward strand.
TGGACGCATTTAGTGCGCACTGGTGCACTTTAAAGCCCTCGTACACAAATTGATGTAAAGACGTGTGTTTAATATTATATAAATGTAAGAAAACGGGTTAAATCGCGAAATCTTTAATACACTTTATTATGCTGTCTGGTAAAATATGTATTTTGTAATTCAAAATGTATGCATTTCACTTTTACACTTAGGCCGCTATTCGTAGTCGGTTCTTGCAATCAAAGAGCCGCATTAGCATCTTAAGGCGTTACTTAAGACAGTTTTATGATAAGAACCGACTATGAACATCGGCCTTAGATTAGATTAGTGTATAATGGCCTTAATATGCACCAGTTAGGGCGCACTTATAGTTCGTCCAACCGAATTCGCTGTAAGAAACCGTTTCGTTTAAATTGAACGCGTTATACCGCGACGTGAGTCGCATGCAGCAGAGGCTTTATTAAATGGCGAATGTAATTAAGGCCGGTATTACGCAATAGTCGGTACTTATTTAGGAGCATCTTAAATAATGTCTTAAGATGTTAATACTGCTCTGTGGCTGGCGCACTAAATGCATCCATTCTTATTTTCAGATCGTCTTAAGTATTGCCTTAAGATCCTAATACAATCCTCTGATTGGCTTACATCTTAAGACTGTACTTAAGACAGTTTTAAATATAAGCGATATTATAAGTGTGGTATCTTTTGTGATTTAAGATCCTTTAAGATCTTAAAGGCTATTGCACTGGTATCTGACTGGTATCTGACTAATATCTGATAGGTTGAAATCTTAATATTTATTCCTGTTCCTAATATTTATTCTAATGTGCGCCTTATCGTTTTTCTTTGACACGATAGCCAAACAATGGCTGCGTTCAGCAGAGAAAATTAATCAGTTACACGTAGCCATTTTGTCGCTTTTTATTGTCTTATGATTATACGACTAAAACTTTTACGTGCAAAATCCCTGATGAAAAATTTTTCTTAGAATTTTTGATATAATTTTTCAGAATTTCTATATAATTTTTTAGAATTTCTATATAATTTTATAACTTCCTCACATTTTTCACACAAATTGGAACACTTCCTAGAAAATCTACATCTTTTCTCAGACTTTTCCATATATGTTATGAAATACCGTAAGATTTCTAAGATTTTTTGCAAGTATAATTTCTGACGAAATGTTATAAAATTTAACAAAATTTAAAAATATTTTTTAAAAATTATGGAATGAAAAATTTCAGAATATTTTAGAATTCACTTGTATGAAAAATTCTTTGAGAAAATGTAAATTGTTCGAATATTTCTGAAAAATGTTCCAATTCGTATTAAAATTGTAAGAAAAATTTTTACCATAGGAATGGCCTTAAGATTTTTTAAGACCTTAAGATCTTAAATATAAGATTCGACGATGAATATCAGTTTAAGGTTCTCCCATCGTTCTCTGGTCGTAAGTGTACCGAGTGCAGATCGCATAGGATAAACTCGCCATTGGCTGTAATTTCCAATAATTGCTAAATGGAGCGTTTTTGTAGTCATTTTGAAAGTTTATGACTATCTTTTCCGTCGACCACCTTACTGGAGGTCACCTTAAGCTCGATCTACATATCACGCGGAACGCGGATCGCAGGTTCTGCGGATCGGACTTTACATCGCGAGCGTCAGTAGTCAGTACTTCGCATTTCGCGCCGGTTGTCAGTCAAAAGTAAGTTTGCCCTCGCGATCCATCACGTTTCTAATCGGGAACGAATCGCACGCGCCGACGAGCGTCCAGAGTCCAGAGCGCCGGGAGTGACGTCGTGCGACGTTTGCGTCGCATCAATTCGCGCGCCGATCGTGAATCAGTTACGAAATCTCAATCGCGTTCCGCGGCCGCCATTTGCAGTTTTTGCTTCGTCGCGGCGTCATGGCGGCTTGTCTTTCGTATTTCAGCGCGTACGGTTGTTGTCTCGTCGCGAGAGTGCATTCCGCGTCTGATTGAACGCAGAAAGTGTCGGATGTCGAGTGTTTATCGCGTCGCGCGTATATTGTCTGTATTTGTGTGTTTGTTGAGTACGTGTGTTGACGCCGTCTCCTGATGTGATCGTTACGAGAATGAAGATTCTTCGAGAACACCGATTTGGGATTTAGGCTGAATTATTCCACCTTTCGGTAAACTTTAGCTCACTATCTTACTAGGCCCAACAACTCATGCTTAATAGCGTATTTCACTGGCACAACCGGTGCGCACTCAGTGCGCATTAAAGCTGTTGTACATTAACCTAATCTGACTGTAAAAGTGAGAGATCTCAGTTAATAAAATACCCATTGTATATTTTATCAAATATCACAATAAAATGTATTAAGGATTTCGTGGTTTAATTTATTTCTATAATTTTATTAAACGTACATTTTTATGTCGATTTGTGTACAACAGCTTTAAAGTGCACTGAATGCGCACCAGCTCTGCCAGTGAAATACGCTATTACTCTTAATCGAGGTTCAACTTGTTTCTCATCTTCCAATTCTAAAATTGGAAAGAGACAATGAATAAGTTGAACCTCGGTTATGAGTTAACCGTCAGTTGTGGAACTGGGCCTTACTCCATTATGCTCTTACTCTTTTACTCTTTTGTTTATCCAACAGATAAATTATTACAAAGTTTATCTGAAGATGTAACAACCGACCCTGAGTCAGTCGTAATGTCACCGTTTGGCGAGGTCACCTGAGGTCACCGGTTGGCTGGCCGTGGCAATACGGTGAGTGAACGTTATATTTGCCTGACTATTATATATGTCCGTTTCAATATACACAGTTGGAAAATTCGAGTTGAATTTAATATATTTCATGTGCCCTAAACGGTCTACTCAAACTTTTTGTGTTAATTAACACAAGATGAATATGTTAGAAAGCAACACAATATTATGTATTAAAAAAATTAACATCGAAAGTAATACTGGCACAATTTCTAAGTAAATTGTGAAAGCATATTTTTTCAGTAAAATTAACATTTATGATATGTTAAATTGATAGGTATTTATCTTAAAGTTTACGTTTTAAAATATTGTTATTTATCTACTTATAACTTCTGTTACTTTGACACTAAGAAATATTAAATATCAATTCAATATTTCAATTCAATAATATAATCGTATTATGTTAAATTAACACTGAAATACGTTAAAAATTCAAATAAAAATTTAACTAGGACTGGAATAGACTCTTGAACACAAATACAAAATATTTTTTATACTACAGCTTTTTTTAATTAAATAGATTAGCTTTAATCTCGAATCAACTAACTCTTCATCTTCTTCTAATTCTTTAGACAATCTAGACTTTAGATCACATTAAACATAAATGAAAAGCACAGGGAATAAGAACAGGGAATAACAGGTTTCAATCAATCAGAAACCTTGTATTCTGTATATAGGTTGAAATCTGTTATTCCCTTATTGCCTGTGCTTTTGAATTGTGCATTGTGCTTTGAAATTAGAAAAAGATAAAAAGTAAGTTAAATCGAAATTAAAGAAATGGACATTAATTTTTTGCGGTCTAAATCATTTCTTACAAACGAGCGAAAATCAAATATTTTATCCTCAACTTCATCTAATCGACTAATCTAACATTAATCAAAAGAATTTTTATTATCTGAGAGAATTTATGGATCCTCCAAAAATGTAGTTTATTGATTATAATCTCGTACTCGATTTGAATACTTAATTAATATGCAATAGGTTGTGCATAATATCGAGTCTAATTTGACACATAGAGCTGCAAATTAATATTAATAACATCTATTAATATTAATAGATGTTCATTCAGTGATGATAGCTGATACCGATGACTTAATGCTTTTCATATTGATGAAATCATGTCGAGGTTTTCAAACTGAGAGACTTGACACCGTATTCTTAAAAAATAGCGCATACGAAGGTATTAGAGAAATCTATAATATATAATACGTAACGTGTATATCAAGTATAGTATTTTTACATTTTTGTATGCAATATTTTTCAAGAATAAGACTTCTGTATTTTTATAGTACATTACACTGAAAGAAATACTAAATTTTAATGAATATCTATTTAAATAGTTCTAAAAGTAAATATCTCTATACGTAAATACTAAATACAATATATTGTGAATACATTATTTAATACAAAAACCATTAATTAAATTTAATTATCAATCTTTTTATTGAATAAATGTTTATATTTAATAAATTTTTACTTAATACTATTTAAAGAAATGTATATTAAGATTTATTAAATGTTTTTTTACAGTGTAGGACGTTAGATACTTGCCTACCTGAACCATAGAGATCAAAGGAACAATGGTAATGTAACCTAGTCCCTTGAGTTAAACAACATTTGGTTCGTTTTAATGCCCAAAATGTAAATCAATTCATTTCCGTGCTTAGTTTCAAAATAAACACATGAACTTAATAAACTACCTTTGAGTCAAATTTAATACATTTTTAGAGTTAAATTTTTGAACTCCATTATTTTTATTATGAAATATTGAGTAGGAGTAGTGGCAACTTATAGAAATGATTAAACATAACTCAAATTAGGTTGTAATGACTTAAAAAACAATGGAATAATTAAAAATTAGAATGGAATTAGACAATTCAACTCAAGAAACTGTATTATATTTGACTCAAATTTAATTTATTATTTACTAAGTGTACGCTAGAGATTCTATTATAACAGTCTGGCCATGAATAATTTTGTCAAAACAAGAGAGAAAAAGAGAAGGGTATATGTAATTATATACTGTCTCTTTATACATATATACTCTCAGTCTAATTTATATTATTTTACTCTCATTCTAATTTATTGAAGTTGACAAAAACGACGAGCTAATCAAGAGTTTGTCATCTCGTGGTCAAACTTTGTTATAAGCTCTCCAGTGTATACGTTAAGTAGACGTGGTTTATTTTAAAATTAAAAACAAAATGGATTGATTTACATTTTGTCACGTGTGGGGTTAAAAAGAACATGGAAAAGTTAAAAAGAACAAAATATTCTACTCAAGAGATTGGGTTACCATTGTTCCTTTCGTATCCAACAGGGTGAAAGAGAATTGAAAATAATAGAAATAATTATCACAGATGTAAGTTTAAAAAAAAACGTTAAGTTAAAAAAAAAATGCGACGCTTTAATTTATCATTTAATCATTTCATCTGCGAAGATAATGGAACTCTTCGGAGTTGAAGGTTCAAGCCACGGCTTCGCGAGCTCGGCCGTCCGGATATCTCGATAATAATATCGTAAGCATCCCTTGATCCGAACGCGTCTGTGATTCGCGCGGTCCCAACTCGACAGTGGTAGTATACACACGTACAGAGGATCGCGTAGAAGCGCCTAGGGTGGCGTCGTCCTCCTCTCCGGAGCCGAGCGGGGTCAAGGGGCAACGGTGGAGGGGGAGAGAGGGAAACGGGTAGGGCGATAGACGAGGGGAGGAGAAGCGCAGCGGGTGGCGCGCGCGCGGCGCTCGAGCGGTGGTGGGGTCAGCGCGGCAGGGGAAACGTAGCACAGTCGTAGCACGCGGGTTGCCGAGAGTGGCACACAGGCAGGGGTAACGGCCACCACGCCGGTAGGGGTGGCAGTGGATCCCTCGAAAGTCCGACGGTGCTTCTCTCTCTCCACTCTCAGTCCCGAGAGCGGAGCCAAGTGAGGCGGGAGAGCACGACGCGCACTCGAACTTCGTTCGCTCGCTCGCTCGCTCGCTCGTCGTATCCGCGTCTCGGATATCTTGTATACCGCGCGGTACCGTGCGGACCGTCGGTGTTCCGCGTTGCGTTCGTTACTCTCTTTCGCGTCTGCCGTATATACGTGACGTCTCCTCGCGATCTTTCGTATACGTCGTTCGTTGCGACCGCGGCGTAAGCGAGACGCCAAGGTGTTGTGGAATCTGCGCTCCATCGGGGAGCTTATTCGCTGCGATACCAGAGAGAGAGAGAGAGAGAGAGTGCGTCAAATGATGCCTCACCCTTTCCGCTGTGCCGTGAGAAGGGTGGACTAATCTTGCGAAAGCAGTGCCGAAAGGATTGCCGTCATCGAGGAAACGTCGCTCACGCTATCTCCTGGTGAGAGGGGATGATGTGGACGGCCTTGGAGCAGATGTCCGCGTGTGTTTTATAGAATGAAGGGTGGACCGAAGCGCAACGATTATCGGAGAGATCTGAATTTTCTTGTTACTACCAATGAAATATTGCGACTGACGTTTAACAATGATGTCAGACAGAGAGAGAAAGAGAGAGAGAGAGCGAGAGAGAGCTCGTCGTCAATCGACCTCGCGCTGCACCGACTGATCCGAATCGCGAATCCTTGAAAGTTTCCGTGAGCTGAGCTTCCAACCTGAAAGGAACGGTGCGATGCTCTCGGTAGAAACACGAGAATCGCACTCGTCCTCTCACGCGAGATCGATCGTCACGTGCTCCAGACGGCTGCCGGAATTCGCGTGCCGATCGCGGAAGCCCGTCACGTGCCTCTCACCGCGAAGGAGGGTGGGCCGAGCCGCGTCGGGTTCTCGATTATCCTCGCGTTCGCTACCTCGCGGGATGCACTTCGATTTTCGTGACGCGCGCGCGAATTTTTCTAGTTTCGTTTTTTTTATTTTCAGTTCTTTTTTTTTTTTTTTTTTAATCTACCTCCATCACAGGACGTTTCAGTGCGCGCTTTCGAAACACGACGACCAAGCCTGCCAACGATGCTCTCGACGCATCCCACGTTACGCACGGATTACGTTTTATCCTCCTCTGTCCAACCTTTGCTCTTCCCTTTTCCCCTTCCCGACTCTTTGAAAAAGAGTGCACGCGAGTTTGTGATTTGACGTGAATGGGATTTACGGGCAAAGTGACAGCTCGCTGCCGGTGACGTACGGGGCGTCCTTAAAATAAACGTCGATGATACATGTTCGCGATACCTATCGTCCCTCTCGTCCTTTTTTTCTGAACGTCATTTCGACAACCCTCCTGGGTTGCGCAAGGGGTGGGGCAGGGATGAGAGAAAGAGAGAGAGAGAGAGAGAACGTGACACGGGACCCTCGCGCGCATCGGGCGGCCACGGGAACAATCGTAGCGGAGGAACAACACGCGCGTAGACGAGCGGTTCAAGGGTCGTCGGGACACAAAGCGGCCGTGCCATGCATATGCACGAGGGACTTTGTGTACCCAGTTTGCGGCCCGGTGATTACAGGTGGGAATAAACCGATACCGAGAGATACTGTTGCCTAAATACGCGTCGTGACCCACTTCCGCAAGTTTCGGACATCCGCCTCTCCGTTCTGCCGACGAAGTAGAACCCACCTACCTACCTACCTACCTAACGTTGCTGGTCTTCCTCGTCTCGTAATGCGAAATATCAACATTTGCACGTAGAAATGTGTGTGTCGTGTGTGTGTTCGCGCGCGCGCGCGCCCGCGCAAATGCGCGATGAAAGTTAGGCGTTTAATTTTACGAACGACGTGAAATGGAAATATCCCGCGCGAATTTTCAGAGCGAATAACGCGTCTCGTCATCTGTTGTTTCAGAATATAGGTTTTGAAAAAATGCCGCGCGAATAAAAAAAGAAAAAAAAAAACACTCGACGAGATCATATAACGAGATCGAAAACGGTTTCTCAGTTATTTCGAGCAATAATACTGCGATCTCTCAATTGCCGTTTCGTTTTGCTCTGCATTTAGTTCGGATGTTCCGATATTATTTTATCCGAACGTACATTACCGCGAATATGAAGAACGATAATTTACGAGCGACTTTTTTAATATTCGAAGCACGCGGAAGCGCGTATCGGTGTATCAATCCACAAGTACGACCGACCTGCCGGGACGATCAATTTAAAAGGCCGTCCGTTTGCACGAAACACGAAGATGATTTATGTCCACGTCCGACGCGAATAACGTTCGCTCGCTCTCGCTCTTCCGCACGCGGATTTGGCAGCCGACGGTACGAAATTATCCGAGATATCTCAATTAGCCGCGTAAATCATCAATTGATTCGAAAACCAAACGATAAATGATTCGCGCTGTATCCGCATTTTCTCGACTACGGAATATGATTTTCTACGGAATTTTGCGCTCAATGAAAACTGAGACGTCGCCGTAAATCAGCTGATCGCGATCATCTCGTTTCCGTGCGAGTTGGGATCAGTGATTTCAGACAGAGATTCTGCGAAATCCTATTAAAGATTACGAGTCGATCGAACGTGTTGTGAAATACAAATCGCAGAGTATTATATATGCGTGCATTTACCGCAGATTTGAACACTCGTTACACGCACGCGTGTATTATTAATTGGTGTAAATTACGCGTCGATGAAGCAAATAATTTATAATAAGTATTTCTGATGAAATATTTTGTTGCGACGCGTGAACAAAAATTGCAATATCATCAATTTATTCTTCATTTTTTTTAGTTCTAAGAATTGTGTTCATTTCTACCAATGTAGATTAACTTTAATCTCGGTTTAATTTACTCTTTATCCTCTTCTAATTCTTAGGCCCGATTGCACTAACGTTACTTTAACTTTAAGCGAGGCTTAAAACTTTCTTCTTCTCTGTCTCTCGCCTTTAAACAGAGGGAGAGAGAGAGAGTGTTGTAAGCCTCGCTTAAAGTCAAAGTAACGTTGATGCAATCGGGTCTTAGGACTAGAAAAAGATAAAAAGTAGATTATATTAAATACGGTATCTTTTAAGACCGTAATGTGAATACACAACAAATCAGAAATAAAGGCCCTAAACAGTCAAGCTTTAGTGTTTAAATAGTTCCGTGTGAATTTATATACTCATATCCAATCCAATCCAAACGGCACTTCGAATTTCAGTCTTGAAATACAATCCTAACAAAACTAGAGCAGTAATATCATAAATTAAATTGACAATCAATTTAATAATATGATGCTGATAAGCATCAAACTAAAAAAGTAAGTTAATCCAAGAGATTAAAGTTAATTTACATTGGTAGAAATGGCCATAAGAAAAAGATGAAGAGTAAGTTGAATCAAGATTAAAGTTAATCTATATTAGTGGAAATGAGTACATCAAACTTACCGAAGTGATTTTCTTTTAACATATTAATCCGTAAATCACTGTATGTACACATACATTCAGCGTAAATATTGTGCTTGGCCGAGTAATAATCTAAGACAGCGGATACATAAACTAGAGGGGACTAAATCTGGCTCAGGAACACGTTACAAGAAGAAACGACCGACGAGCTCTTTCTTCGCCGAACGGAATTCATCTCGACATCTGTAGTCGCGTCGCTTACAACGCTTTAGTGTTCAAGTTTAACGAGTCTCTTACGGCGACATTACGCCCAGGGGAATTTGACCAGGTTCTTCCAAAATCCGATAATCGGGCTGTGCATTCGGCAGTAGTGAATCAATCCAGTTTACCTTAGAGAGAAAACGTACCGTCGCAATCTCTTCTACACGCAGGAGATTAGTAGCGATCGCGTCGGGAAGTCGGGTCGTCGATTTCCTGACGCGGAGCTTTCGCAAATTCCAGATTCCTCGGTGTCGTCTTGTGTCGATTGTTGAATCTCGTGGTCTAGCCTGTGAAGTGTCGATTCGCGCTGCAGAGAGAAAGAGAGAGGGAGAGAGAATACACGACGATTTGGTGCACGAAGAGATGCGCGACGCGGACAAGAGGTCCGATTTTGTCGCGGCGGAACTGCAGCTTCCTCGTGCGGCGGTGCATCGTCGATGCTGAATCGCGTGCTTGGCACGTACGCGGTGGTGGTGGTTCTCGAGTGGACTCTTTCGCGCGGATGACAGCTGGACGTTTTCGCCGCGGGGGTGACAGTGAGATCCTCGAGCTCATTGTCAGTTGAGCTGAGAAGAGACGAGTCTCTCGCGTCGCCGAGAGTTCGAGACACGCCGTCGGTGATATCCGACGAGGACTACTGCGCGAATCGGGTGGTGATCTGTAGTGATGCCGTGATGGGCTGCAGCTCGAGATCGTTCTTCCTGACCACGCTCCTCCTCGTGGCTGGATTACTGTCGATCGCCCTGTTCGCCGAGATATCTTGCGCGACACGTAAGTTTCTGTTTTCATACTTATGGGAATTATTGTGATATGCAATTGATTTGTAAAAAATTCACTTTCGCACTTTAGAAATAATTGTTTTTCGTAATAAAGAAACAGATATTTTTTAAATATTTATATGTGGATATTATTAAAACATTGGGTTATTTGAAAAATAATAGATACGAAATGTATAAAAAATTAAATTTGGAAAATATTAAAATAAACGTATTAAATTTATTTATTACGTTAATTTTAATTTTTATTTCGTTTTTTTCGAAATCTAATGTATCCTGTTTATGAAAATTCAGGGCATGTATTTAAAATATTAATTTATTCGACTTACATTCGTGAATTTTGTGATTAACCAATTGAATACGATTTCATTGTTTTGATTTAATATGATTTAATCTGCGTAAAAAATACACGGATGCAAACAATACGAATATTAACCGAATTTGAATTTTCACATTTACGAGAGTTGACCTTTGAAATTTTTTATTAGTCATGCGATAGTAGGAGCAAATTTGTAATTTGTGAAAGATTGCATTTTATTATAAATTTAATTGCAATTTTGATGTAGAAAATGTTAATGATAGTGTTGCTTTTATATATTCATTATACATATAATAAATGGAGGCACTCGTTAACTTGGCTTTTCACTCGTTATTGCATTTTCTGCCTTTGTGAAACTCTATCGATATTATCATGTTAAGGGCAAGATGATCATATAATGAACGATAAATGCATAACTTGACTGTAGCGCCGACATGAAAGATTTCAGTTATGCAATTCAATAATGCATATACGCGCGATAGAGACTTATAATGCGAATTGATCTAGAATATTTTATAACTTTTATCCGACGTAAATTTCATGATGCACGATAAAAATCTCAATGCACGAATAAAATTTCTCTTTTATATAGTAACATTTCAACATTTATAGTAACATTTATTACTTAATGTCAAGCTTGGTAAAAGAATTAAAATGATAATAGAGAATGAAAAATGTAAATTAAAATAGTATAACTCGTAAATATAAAGAATGTAAAGCTCTGTCCTTTTTTAAACGTAATATTCTGGTACGCAACTCTTACAAATCAGCAAATAATGATAATGATAAAAAAGAGAATAAATACGCGTAGTATTAAAATATTACTATAAATAAAAAATTCAGTATTTAGATGCGACTTGGTATTCAGCATGATAACTGCATATGCATTGATTTTTTTTTCAAAATTTTTGTCATACATAAACGATTAAAAAAAAAAAGAATTTTATATAAATTTCTGAGAGAGATTGACATTTCCGCATATGGTGGATTTTTCAGGGAAGGAAATAATGTTAAAATCTGTCCTCTCGATTGACAGCGACGCACCCGAAATTATAGCAGAAATAACGCGAGTATAATATAAAATTCCTGCCTCGTATCTTTTTTTTTGTCCGCGGTCTTCCTTCTCGAAATACAATCGCGTAATTGCGGGCGATTAGCATTCCGCTCAAGAAGATCGCGGAGATTCCGTCGCGGAGATCCGGCCGAGGAAGCCTCTCATTAGACTGCGTACCGGAACTCGATGGGTCTAATTATTTTCCGAGTGCCTGCAAACTCGGAGAGATTCGCGTTTCGGGGGTGATTCGAATCGGGGTCACGCGCATGCATCGATATCCCTTTCTCGGTTTCTCTCTTCGTCTCTCTCTCTGTCTCTCTCGTCCACATATCTGTTTCCCTTGTACGCCCTTAATGCCACGTTCGCGCATGTACCGACACGCGCGTGTACAGCCGCAAACTGTTCCTCTGCTCCTGCACGAGCAGCTATTCCTGAAATAGATACGCGCGAGCATATTTCGCGAATAGTGCGTGGAAGTTGTGCTCGTTTAAGAAGAAGCATGGGCCTGTATCTATATAACTTGAAAGTAGTAACATTTACGCTCGGCTTTATGAGTCGTGCGAAAATGTTTATGGCTTTCGTACATACGATAAAAGTTGCCGTAAACACTTATTTTGGTTCTCTCATACGACATTATCGAAGGAATGTACTCTCTGTATCATTATATATATTGACATAGATGTGCATTCGTGTTGTAAAAGAGATTTAAATAATTTTGCTAAATAGAGATATTTTTTATATCTGTTAGGCAAAATGTAATATGAGATATCTTTTTTCTGTTATATCAGCGATGTAAAAAAGTATAATTATGCGTATAGAGATTTGGACGAATTCGACCATATTTATTGAAATATCAACACGATCGAGTAATACGAAAGCTTATACAAATTTTTTAAATTAAATCCGGCTGGCATTTCAACATTGTCACGCCGGCTTTTGGAAAATTATTAAAATGGTTAAAAAAAAAAAAAGCACCGAATGAAAACTCGGGGACATCACGCGTGATGATGAAATGGCCTGTTTAGTCGAGAGCGTACGTGAAAAGATAGGGACGACACAACGAAATATAATCTCCCCTTCCTTGCTGTGTCGGATCGCACTGGATTATCAGGGGTTGAGGTCCTCGGTGGATCATGGTGGGTGAGGGAACGCGGTCGCAAACGAGAGGAGCGAGGAAGGGGATGACGATGGCTTCTCGCTCAAAGGAACGCTGAAGCGAATGGGATGCGGACGTCGTTGTCACAACCAGGCGTGAGGTCGCTGATATTCCCTTGTCTTTTATTAAGGAGGGCTTCCTTTCTACGTTTGCGTCGCTCGTTCCTCCTTTCACACTTTCTCGTTGCTCTGTTTAGTGGTCGCTGCCGATGTTCTTTTCTATGCGCTTCTCTCTGTCCGTCTCTCGTTGTACCAACACCGCCGCAATACACCCCTGCGAATAATGCTATAATTATTTCTCTGTCCCTTTTTTCTTTACTTTTTGCTTTCTCTCCATCTATCTCTTCCTATCTCTCTTTTTCCCTAGGTTCATCTTTGTACTCTCCACAAACGATTCTTTGCACCCCGCCATGTGTTGCTGTTTTTTTTCTCGTGGTCATTAACGCGCAGCAAACCGTGCGATGAATGTTTAATTTCGACTTCCTCCGCGGTCCGCGAGAAATTGGTGGATCGCTCGCACGGTATTTTCACTGAAATTGAAGTCCGGAAGGTTTCGGATTTATTTAGCGGTAAATTAAAAAGCCGTATTAATGATAGTATGTTCCTGTGCAATAAAATGGAGTGAGCGCTATAAACGAGAGATATTTAGAACAATTAAACAATCACGATTTATAAAATAATGAATAAATAACTCTCTAAATTTGTATCAGTGGATAATCACTGATATCAGTGCCAAGTATGCGACTGGTAATCAGTAAATGAAACGTGAGATCCTTGACCTAGCTAACCTTTATTACGTGATCTAATTAAACTTATTTTAATGCATATATTCAATGAACATGGTAAGGAAGATTGAAATTAATGTTCAAAAAAACTATTAGTATTTTAGTTATATTATAATGTTCAAATTTTCTTTTTCTTTTTAGTTGAACTTTATCGATTATCTAGTGCCAATTATGTCGCTGGGTAATCAGTGGCTATTCACTGATTCAGATTTAGAGAGAATATATCAGTTTAAAAGATGATTTCTTTTTCAGAGACATTTAATATTTTCTAAAACTATTATTCTCAATCTCAAACGATGAGTATCATTTGATCAGGATTATGCGTTTATAATATTAATTTTAATTTCACTACGAGAGTTGCTGTATCCCCAAGAATGCTCGAAAAAATACTGTTTGCTTGATATTGTTCTATATATGATGCAAGAACTTTTGGAAGATATCCGCGTACAACCTCGTTTCCTTCCTTTGCTCCTTCGGTTCTTCCCAGAAAACTTCCTTGCTCTTTTTTCCCCAACCGAGCGATCTCGTCGTCTCGAATTCTTCACGTTTATTCTGGACCTCTCTTTGAGATAGTATGTAATTATATATATTTGTCCCGGTATATAATACAGTGTTTTTTTTCCTCCCCTGTCATTATGTAGGCATTACGTACTTCAATAAGACGCGTTTGATTTTACGGAGGAGTAGCAGCGCGTAGAGGCTTCGTTTTGATCAAAAGCGTCGCTTTAAGAGTCCGCGTCCTACGCCACCTTTCAAAGTACCATTTTTTTTTTATGTTGTAATATTGGTTTTTGTAAGAACGCATCCGACCGTTATAGATATATCTTAAATGTTACACGCTTCGTTCTTCATCTATTTCGCTTTGTAGTTAGCTATCTTAAGATCTGTGCTGCTTTGTTCGATATTTTTCTTTCCTTCACATTTCTTATTAAACGTAGCACAAATAAATGTCGTTAATGGTGTAATGACGTGATCATTTCTAAGACGATAACGAGATACGTTTGTATTCCTTCGCACCGTGTTTTTTATTACTACTAACTCGTCTGTCTACGATCTCTTTATGCAACACCATATTTTTGCATTCTTTATCTACTTTCGCGGTCTCTCGCTTATTATGCCTTCCTTTATTCTTCTGAGTGGACATCCCAGTTTCCACTGTCTCATTTTCTTTATCATGCTCTCCATTTCTCTCTCTTCCTGCCTTTTGATGCGAGGTTTCCTCTCGCGTTTCGCTCTATAAAGTATATTCCTATTTCGCGACAATTCTTACATTTTTTGTAAATACCCGTTACTGTCGTGTATGTCGAGATTTTTCAAAGCGCGACACGGATTCGCAGGTAGTATCCTAGACTGTCTCACTTTCTGGGTCACTCTTCCTCATCCCTTACAAACGTCGCAATAAAAGTTTGCGACTTCTTCGTAACGCGGGCACACCTGCGGTCTCCTCTCTCTCTCTCTCTCTCTTCGTGTGTTCTTCGCTTTACCCTCGTCCCATATCCGACGAGATTGATAACGCATCTTTTTATAGTTCGGATCGAACGGGGCTTTTTGTCGCTCGTTGAGGCGTCTCGCAAAAAAGTTGGTCCCGTCATCAGCAACGCCGCGGAAATCCGTGTAAATGCGTCGTCGATAATCTAAATGATGCGAAGAAATCTCTTTTCTCTCGGCGGCTACTATGTTTCACGAAAAATGCAAACGGGAGTAAAAAAATTGAGTGAACGCGCTGGCTACATCGAGCGAATGCGAAAATCGATTTTAGTCGCGCTCGACTTTCATACCGCGTGCAAATAAACGCTTGTTACAGGCGGCAGATTTTTCCCGGTTTCGTGCTTTAACGAGTGACTTATAGGCAGTAAACAATACTTGCGTAGCCACGTTTGTAGCAACGTCACGCCATTTCCCTGCATTCCGACGTAACAGCCAAATAAGAAATTATTGTCTCTCTCGCAGTACCTCGTCCAGTTCGTATAGTCATGATGAAAACGACATGTTGACCCCTTGCGAATATATATTTTCGCCATATATCTGATTTTGAGAAATAGATATCGAATAATAGTTGAGATAGATACGACAAACCGAAACTCGCTGGCAAGTTGGTATTGCGTTCCATTTACGTATTTATGGCGAAAGAAACAATGGAAAAGTTACCGTAAAATATCTCTTTTGTAACATAGATACTTTTCCCTAAATTTTATTTAAACCTCAAACTAATACAATAAAAAAAAAATATGATTCAACAGGAGGTAAATTTTTCGAGTGTTTTATCACTTCTTATTAATGTTCTTCAGTTTATTCTTCAGAAAGTAAATCTAAGTGACGTATTATTAAAAAAAAGTATTTGTTACTATACATGTTATTTTGAGTAGTAATTAATTTCGAGAGATAAACCGCTGACCAAAATTGTATATCAATGCCAGTAATGCCCAAGTAATACCCAATTTTTATGTTCACTAATGTCTCAATAATACCCATTATAATAATGTCTTAGTAATGCCCATTAACGCCCTAATAATTTCCACTAATGCCCTGGTAATGCTCATTAATGCCCTAGTAATTCATGCCGCTTATTATTATATACTTACAACAATTCTCTTAAGTAATGTCTAGTGATGTTCAGTAGTGCAAATCTGTACACCATAATTGCTCTTAGTGGCTTATCCCTCGACTAATTTGTTATGATGAAATGATTAAAATCAGACGTATGTAAGGACGTTGTTTATATATTTCTGTAATTTATATATTTCTGTAATTTATATTAAAATCTAAAACTAAAATAAATTACACTTGTTTTTCTGTAACATTTTGCTATTTGATCGTTACAAAATAATTTTAAAAGATACAATCTTTACTAAGAAGTACACATCTAGGTATTATCCGTTTTTTATTTCTATGACGCTTTCATTAATTTAATATAGAGTTCATAGGAGTAACTTAAATTGTAATATCGGTTTATTGAGGCAAATCGGCTACAATGCAGTATTTTATTTACTATAAAGAAACTATACAGTGTATAGAACCATTCCTGGCATGAAAATGTAGAGATAGGTTCTCTATCATATCAGTACTATACAGTTTAATCATAATAATTATTTAAAAAAATCTAATGGCGAAATTGTGAAAATGTCCCAACGATCTCTGGATTTCCCACTCGTGTCACGATAGTTCCCGATTAGATCTCGTATATTGAGAAGAAAAAAAGTCATTTTGGATGGGATCATAACGTTGATATATTATTTTGATTGTAGTCATGAAAAAAATACCGTCACGTAGGGACAATATGCCATAAAATATTACGGACCTCATATAAACTCTCGTAGCTCTCCGTCGCACAGTTTATCGACTCGATTCGTGGTGTGCAGGGCAGACGTTTTATCGTCCGTTACGACAGATGCAAAATTGATCAAATTGTGAATTTTTTTCACGACCGTTCACCGATCGCGATTACAAAATCATTGACCGGCCGTCACTCTAACGTAACGCAACGTAACGCAACGTAACGCAACGCAACGCAACGCGGTGTAGCAGCGGTTTGCGATGCCGATGCGCCTGGTCTCGTTTTATTGGCGTTGCTCATCCCGGCGTGAACGGGCGATATTACGCATTAGAGATTACGCTTGTGAGCCGAGCTCGGCGTCGGATCGCGTTCGTTTTCGCGAAACCATCGAACCGGGAGCAATCGATATGCGGCTCCGTGAAATTATGAGCATCATCGCGCCGACGTTTTATCCATCCCGAGGATTTATATTTCGAAAAATCCCCCGGCAACGAGCACATCGTATTGCGTAACTCTACTGTATATATATTATTCTTTTGCCATGTGGGATGCGTGAATTGAGATAAATGCATTGAATTGTGTATAAATGTATTAAATTCTCTCGATAGTGTACAATATACCTACGTCAGATTTGGTAAATTAAATGGATATCGAATTTGAAAATGATGAAAATGTTTTTACACAGCTTCATGTGAGTCTTGTCAATTTTATTTGAATCTTAAACATACAAATTTATTTAGGATTTAATAAAAAAAAAAGTTCCGATAAATCAATACAATAATATTGCATATGCCGTTGCATCTAGAAATAAAGGTATATATTTTATAGAAAATACTTTTGCATTCGTTACAATTGGAAATCCTTGTTATTCTTGTTACAGTTTCTAGCGTGCGTAATCAAGGACAGTAAGTTCAGAGTTAGAATTGCGGTTCGAGGCTCTAAGTTTGACTTAGCGGGACGGTGTTTGAGACAATTAGCGTCTTTGACGTTAACGACATTAATAATTAATAATCGATATTTCGAAATTTAGCAACTTCGTGCCGTGGCTTCTCTCCATAACATTAGTAATCGTATTCACGGTTGAGTTGAAATACAATGTGCTCGTCGATCCATACTTGCGAATATATTAATTGCATGCTTTTGATAAGAGCGCAAACAACAATGTTATTGGAATATTAACGCATCAGCGAGAGCGTAGGTTATTGTGTGACCGCGGTATTCCCAATTGTCCGATACGACTGTTTATAAAATCCCGCATTGTTACGATTGGATAAGAGAATGTTGTATAAGAGAAAAATATTTGCTTTAAACAACGTAAAATTTGAAAATTGTTGATTTGATGGATTTGTTCTAAGAACTAATAATAAGAATGATTTTTAGACGATATCGAAAATCGAAATCTTTGCCTGTTTTATTCTCTAAAACAATCTGCCGTGTTACTTAGATAATAAGATGGATTTTCGCGCGCGACATTACTTTTTCATTTGATTACATGATTGTGATAAAATTAAATTTCCGTTTTTTATTAATCCTTTGTGATAAAAATATCTTTGTGTTATATATTTCTATATGTCTAATATTTGAACAAGACTATGATTGTGCTTGTTACTAGTTTCTGTGGTCGGCGAATATAACGTTTGATGATCGACATTGTCGCTGTCAAGTCGCGTTGCAATACAGTTAAATGAAGCACAAAACAGTTCATCTTCCGCTTACGTCATCGCTTTTAAACAATCGACATCTTTGATATTTGCGGCTTCATTAATAATCCGTGATAGACATTCAAACCCCAAACACTATTCACTACTATTGTAACACTGTCCTCATTGTCTATTTGATGTCGATGTGAGTGAATTTTCGTTGCTTAACGTATCTATCATACTCTGTCGCATAATAACTATAGCGAATTATTTTCATTGATTTAAGTTAATTACACTGGGATTGATGCTAATAGTTGTTGTATCAATCATTGACAAATAAATTGAGAATGGTCGCGTTCTTCTGTTAAGCGTTAATGCTTTTGGTTGTCAAATTGGAAAAGAAATTTGGACACAATTTTATATAATTTTGTCATTCTTATAATTCTGTTTATGTATAAATGTTTATAACAATGACAAAATAATGTACAATTATATCGTTAATTTTTATATATAAATAAAATTATATATAACAATAATAAAATTATATAAAATTGTGTTTCAATTTTTATCGATATATCGTGTAAATTATCTTTCAATTGTTTGTTCT
>NW_017300343.1:1032579-1051249 GCF_001594075.2 Trachymyrmex cornetzi
TATATGGATCTCGATATATATTTTCCTTTTCAAATCTTCTACCACCATATCTAAGCACGTAGTCATAATGTGAATCTTATAAAAAGAGCATGTCAGCGAAATACTGAGAATAAAGTTTCATATTTCGAGATACAATATAATAGTGATATTTTGGTTACAGAAACATAGAGCGTTTAATTGATTGTGTGAAGCAAAACAATCAACTCTCGTGAAATCTACACTAAAATATTGTACAATTGTTATGAAACACTCCGTAATATTACATACGCGATGAAATAGTTATTGGATGCTTGCGTATTAAACTTCTTTGTCCCAAGTGACATAAGATCAAGTTGAAAATGAATTACTTATCCTGCAGTTACTCTGTTGGGGAAATGCTTTCTCTTCTTTGTTACACTTTACGCAACATAATACTAGCGACACTTGTAAATAAACTTATTAAGATTGTGCGTACTAATTACTGACGTATATAATTATTGAAGCAATGTTTTATTACTTTCTTATCTGATATCTGTTCGAAATCAATAAGTTGCTTTTATTCAAGATATGGTGGCACCATATGGCGATGTTTTGCATCTTTTAATAGTTTAGTACTCGTGACCGTGTTTCGAGGAATAATATTACGACATACGGTGTATAGTTAGCGTCGTGAACCTACCGGTTTGAGTTTTGCTATGCGAATAATAACAAGGCATGTTGCACACAAAACAAATACCAAAATCATACACCGCAGTAACAGTCTATGATAGTAATAGTTATGAAATAAACGTATGCTAAATATTTTATTTCTTGTATTTTAACATACTTTTTATATGTCAATTGTGGCATATTTTACGCTTTGTTTTATGGATTCATTAGTCCACTTTAAGAGAACGATTAGTTCTGTTCGACTAATTGAAATGAGAATCTTTCTGTGTGTCATCGTTATTATTGTTTGCAATGTGCTCGTGACTAGAAAGCACAAAGTACTATTATACTTCATAGTTATTATGATAAACGATTGTTACCTTGGATTAAAAATTCATAAATATGATTCATAAGTATCGATGCTACTTATGGAATCGTATTGTCGACGATATTTTCCGTGATTTATTCATTTGAAGTAGGATTTGGAACGATAGAGAATGGGACATTATTGTTTTATAATATTTTTACAGTTATCTTCTTAGCGATGCTTGAATTTGAATATATCCGGAATAGCGTTGTAAATTTTTAATTCAAGTTTATGAATTATTTTGAGATTGATAACGCGAAATAATATATGCGAATTGTCGAATTTACATGCAAAATCAGGAAGAAGTATTATGATGACTATTGATAATATGATTAATTTGAAATAGAAAAAAGGAATACACTTAGAACACAATTATTTTATAATAGATTTGATATATCCCACCAGAGAAGCCTAGCACGAGGCTTTAATGTTTGCCTTTGTTCGCACAGCATGCCTCTGTATTTGTATAGCGAGACTTGAGTCAGCAGGTAACGACGAGAGCTGTTCCGCGCGTTGTCGTGTTACTTTTTGAATGGGGTTATGAGAAATACTGGAAGATACAAGCGGCATTGTACATCGTATCTCATAATTATTGCAGTAAGCGATTAAGGATTTGCAAACGTATCGAAGATATAATTCAACTTAACTATTAAAGCAAATTCTCTTGTCTTATTCAAGATTCAATAATAATAATTTTATTTCAAATTATGTACTTAAATTAAAGAAGCGTAATTTGAGATATGTTCAAACTCGAGCAAAAAGATAATTTTACAATTGAAACTATAGATTCAATTTTACAATTGAAGTTGTAGTTCGTAAATATTGTAAAACAGTAATTTATAATTTACTCTCTAAAATTTTTAGAGTGGAATATTTAATTCTAAAGATTGAAATCTTACTCTCGATATTTAAGTTATTCTTCTTCAGTACTAGCTCAATTATTATTCTTTAGAATTAGATTTTATTCCAAAGATCTTAGACAATTATACATTAAACAGTTAGACATTATTTATCGCACTTTTGTTTCTGTTTCAAATGAATAAATCGTGAGAAATGTCGTCAATATACTATTTCATAAATAGTTGTTTCAATAAAATTTTTTAAATTAATTCTTGTGTATTTAAATATGTATATTATCTATTCTAATAACTAATTTTAATTTTAATTGTTAAATTTAAATTATTTAATTCTTTTAATTAAATGGCTGATATTAATTATTTTATTTTAAAAAAACAATTGAACCTATATTGTGTTTGAAAGATAAAAATTTATTTTAATTTCGATAAAAAAGCTATTTACAACTGTGTCTTAAGAGAGATTGATTTTAACTCAATTCTCTATCAGAAGGGTGAGTGTAAATGCCGGATTTAATGAGCAGTCAATAAGTAGTTTTATTGCATTTGTCTTCGTAATTCGTAAGGAAGTCCCCAAATAGCGATTCCACTTTTTCTTCTTAGTACGCTATCTTTCCAACATTTGGGCGTCGGGATGTCAGTGATTGCGGCAATGTCATGCTTGCGCTTTGCGCTGATAAACGGGACGTTACTTGCGCGTGCTGCAGAAAAGTGCTTTCAGACAGCCGAGGAGATTTACGAGTACGATAGGCGCTTCGAAACGCTGAGCTGATAAAAAGTCCGTCACTGAAAATTCGTGAATTTTCGACCAACTTATGAAAAACGAGTTTTCCTTGTCAGAGAAGAGGGGGGGGGGGGAGAGAGAGAGAACAATAAAATGAAATAGTATCTGACAATAAGTATTTGAAATGAATGTCGATATGTCTAATAAGTATCGGTGAAAAAAACAAGAGAACGAGAAATAAATTTATTACAAATCTGTAAGTACATTGTACCATTGCTTTTAAAATAAGATATGAAAAGTAAGGAAATATTAATTTTACCTTCTTATCTTGATTAGTGTAATATTGATTGCACATGTTTGACTAATTTTATTTTAATATATTCATCTATGCTATTAAAGTATGAGAGATGTTGCATATTATTAGTTAGGTAGAATATAGTATGAAACTTGATAAGTCCTCAATATATTCGTTGTTTGTAATTGGATATTGATATGAATAATTATGATTTATCGTGTAATGTATATTACCTAACCAGAATGATTTTATTATAACGTTAATCAACGGATGAAATGGTATCTAGCAAAAACAGTAGTATATTTTATAATATTTAACTTAATAGTTATCAAATTATTAAGTTATTAAATTATTTCAATCAATTACGATTTAGTTAACTGAAATGACAAAAATATTAATTATTTGGAAATTTTGATAAAATGGCTGTGTTTCATTTAAAGAATTGTTTTTTATACATTGAAAATTTTAAATTAAAATTATTGTATTTTTCATATGCGCATTTATGGATATTTTCAAAGGTTAATTGCATATTACTTGATTGAACACGTTGCCTGATCGTTCATAACGCGCTCATTTTTATCAATGTAGATTACCCAATTTTCGTTTTAACTTATTTTTTATCTTTTTTTAGTTTGAAGAATTAGAAAAGAATAAAAAGTAAGTTAAATCGAGATTAAAGTTCATCTATATTGGTAGAAATGGACATAAGTCATGATATAATCCATATAATTTTATTGATACGATTTATCGGACGTTTAATCAATCCGCATTAGGATTACGTGGTTGTAAATTTTAATACGCTTAGAGATACGTATGTCGTGATGTGTGACGGAACATCGATTTTATCATTGTCGTTATGTTCCAAAGATCTTCATTCAACATCAGAAATCCTTACATCTCTTCTTCTCTCTTGTTCATGGGACCAACGTTTTCCCCGGAAACGACGGCTGATCCGATCATTTATTTTACGCGTGAGGACTCATTTCTCCTGCATTACATCAGGCTGCTGGGCAAGATTTATGTATTTTCGAGGATAGAACGTAGTATCTGCTTTATGACTCGGCAGATGAGCGAAATGGCTTCCCATCCTCGTCGCCGTTTCTCGCCGTTTCTCCTATAGAATCCCGGGGGAGTCTTTTCTGGCAACGACCACGTTGTGCTGTGCACGACTAACGCATCGACAACTTTTAATGTTCTCTTTTGATTTGCTATCTCGTCCTCGCCGTTTCTCTACGTACTCCGTATAGTTTATCTGTTCCTTCTCCATCTATAGCGACGATGGGTGTGGGAGAGAAAAATGAGTAGTACATTGGCGTGTCATTCGGCCCGTAAAAGAATTCTTTCTCTTTCTTTCTTCCTCCGCACGAGCAACAATGCTTTTATATACGTCGTGACATACACGACATGGGGAAATCGACATTCTTCAAACGACTGTATCGCCCACAATTGCATACGGCGGCATTTTGCATTTCCGAATGGCAAGAAAGAGCGAACGCGAATGCAATACGTGATTGTGGGAAATCGGCCGAACAGTCGTATACCGATCTCCGGATCGAATGAGCCATACTTGACTTGTCATTTTTGCTGTCATCGAAGAGATGCCAGAAATCTCCATTGAAGTCTTTGAATGTTTGTATTTTCGTTCCGCAAATCATGCAGGGATTTGACAATAATGGCAACGTGTTACTGTTAGAAATTCATTGACATGTGTTGCTTTTTCATTATTTACTATCTGCGCCTTTTCCTGTCGATGAATTGAATGAATTTTAAGAATGCTTGACAGTATTTATGCAATATATAAAAGCACTTTCGATTTTCAATTGACAAACAACTCTAGTTACATAATCAATAAACTCGAATCGATACTGCAGTTACGCGAAGAAAAGTTACGCCAATTCTTTAGATATATATACCAGGCAAGTTCGTGCTTGTGAAAAAGAAATAAAAAGCTTCTGTATTTCTTTGGATTATATATTTGTCAAAAAATAAGCATTAATAAAAAATATCGAAGATAAAGATGTCAGAAAACAAATTTCGAAACAACTTTAAAAGATAAAGATGCGATTAGTTTTAAAAATATTTTTATAGATATATTTATAAATTATATTATATATTTTTAATATGTTTAATATAACTAGCTTTTTTATACGATATAGAATAAATTTGAATTACTATTTCGTTCGCTTTTTTACGTTATATATGAGTTTTTCGATTTTAGAAATGATGAATTCGTGCTCGATTTAAAAAATTCAATTGGTTCAATTTGTTCGGTTATTTTAACAATACGTCCAAAAAAAAATCGTGCCCACAGTTTTAATGGAATATTCAATGTCGTGGTGATGGAGTCTTGCGCGATGATATAACAGTCACTTCTAATCTTTTGATCCACATTTTCGATGCAAGTGAGCGTGTGTACATACGTATAAAGCTGCCGCGTAAATTTCGCGCTCGTCAGTATGAAAGTTTCAGTGTTCTCGGCGCACTTTTTATTCTGAAATTTTCATGAAGGCGCATTGATCCGCGAACGATTCATCGGATGCGTCGACATACGTTTTATATGCCGCAACAAATTTTACGCACATTTGTACGTGATAAACGTTTGCAAGTCGTCAGCGTATTGTCGCTGTCAGTTTGCTAAAAGCACCGATTATTGGAAGAGTTATAACAATTGCTCGACAATGTTATCGTTTTCGATTGCCTTTTGACCTATCTATCGTTCGCCGTATTCGCGACAATATTCGCAGAGCAACCGAAATGGATGGAGACGCAAACTATACAATTACGTAGCTAATGCGAATACTTATGGTGAACAGTTGATACTTTCCCTACAAGTTGCTATATTGGTATACCGGCGAGTATCGAACGTTAATATTTGCGATATTGGCGCATATATCAGCGTAATACACACAGTAATTTGTAGTGGTACAGGTAAATCGATCCCAAGTGAATAAAATAATTTTATTTTACACACATTTATATAATATATATATATATTTATACTTAATATATAACAGTGAACACAAAGTATATTCATATAGGAGAAATTTTTACAAAATGCCTTATTATAGAAAGTAAACATTAATTAGCAATTTATTAATATAACGAGTATGTTCTATTTTAATGTAAACAAAAAAGCTTCGCACAAAAGTAACTGTATTCGTGATTTTAGAAATTAAATTTCTCGACTGTACGAATAATTTTTTTTTGTCCAAATAATACAATTTTTATTTTACTTATTATTGAGATATATTTTAATTTTTATACATCTTTTTAAGTAAAATAATTTTGAGAAATAAATTTATTTTATTCTTTGTCGCTAATTAATGATTACTTTCTAAGAATAAGATTTTTTTTAAAAAGATGTCTCTGTATATATTATACGAATACTTCTTGTACTCACTGTATATAGTTAGACAATAGTAAACGTTTTCTGCTTATATGTTTAGAAACAGATCGATGATTCGAATTAAATTATAAAGCAAGAAACAAGTAATCGCTGTCTTATATTAGAAGGCAGATAAAAGACGGAACACTCGACACAATTCTCATTCTTCACTCTTTTCTGCCTAGAGCTTTTGCACATTTCATACGAGCAGTCTCGCCAATCTGCACAGCGTCGAGTATAGGGGCATTATCTCTCTATAATAATGGCGAGTGCACGAATCGATGGAGAGACAAAAGCAGAGAGTCGGTGGGTGGCAAAGGGCGTAAAAGCGAGTGAGAAGGGAGGAGGAAGGGAAAGTGGGAGAAAGAGAGACGAAGGAAGCGAGAGATAGAGCCGGACGCGAGCTGGGCGTTGCATTATCGTTATATTTACGCTCGGACAAGTCTGTTCAATCGTTATGGATATATATAAGCTACACGGTAGAAACGAGCAAGCAGACCTTCCGTGTTGTTACTCCTATGAGATGAGCGTCCTTGCCTGCTTTCTACCCGTTAATGCTCGGCGCTTCGAGCTTTTGAAAGATAATTGCGCATAATGTATAGAAGTTCAATTTGTAATTAGTGTAATTTAAAATTTGATTTTTTTTGTACCGGTTGCATAATTTACCCTCTTCTACTCTTCCGTAATAATAAAAGAATTATTTTAATTAATCTATGTACATTTTTGGTATATTAGATAATAAATTTATATTTGTCATTTTCAAAATCTTTTGGAGTGAAATATCTCACTCCAAAGGACTGAAAATTGAGCCAGTTTTGAAAAAGAGTGGAAATATTTTTATTCTTGAACAAGAGTGACAGATTTTCACTCTTTATGGGGGTGAGATTAATTCTTTTGGAGTAAGATTTCGCTTTTTTTTTAGTGAAAGTCACTCTAAGGAATGAAGTCTTATTTTAAAAAAAAGGAGTGAGATTTTATTTCTTTGAATCTCACTCCAAAAGAGTGAAAATCTGCCACTCTTGTTCAAGCAGAGTGAAAAGTGTTCACTTTTTTAAAAAGATTAAAAAAAAATATTTTTTTAAATCGAGCCCAAAGAACCATGGCTCAATTTTCACTCTAAAAGATTTAGAGTATAGATACAAGTTTACAATGTAAAAAAAATACTACAAATTTAGTACATTACTAAATTTCATATACATATTATCGTGAAAAATGATTTTCATGTAGTATAATTATGTACGTTTATTCTTAGTAATTGCCAAGAATAGGATTAGACAAAGAACCTAAAATTTCGCAGCGCTTAGATATCAACATTTGTTACGTCCGCGTCTACATTGCTTTGTGTCCTTCAATTGCGCGCAAATTACATTTTTATTCATGGAGTCTGGGAAAATTCTATCGGCGCACACCGGTACGAGTTTACGGGAAGCAAGCGAGCGTGCGTACTTTACCACGCTATGCATGTAAAACGCCTCCTCCCATTGTAAAGTATTTCGACAGCAGTGTTTTGCTGGGAAATCGAATCAGCATGGACCGGCGCCGTTTCATCGCCGCCGGTTGTGATTTAACGCGTATCCCGCCTACGCCAGCAGAGCGCTTACAGCATTGGGAACGCTTCATTGTCGATTGTGCGTCGCACTGAAATCGAGCCTCAGGATCTACTCTTCTGTCTCGCTGAATATCGTTCGGCAGTGGTGGCGGCGCGGACGGTAGCAGCACTCGAAACGGCGCGGCGCATCTCGATACGCCGGAGTATTTGACTGATACAATTGAAACATCAAACATACAGAACTGATTGATCTCCCTCCTATACGACGTAAAAGAGAATGCCCGGTGGAAGTGTCAGCCGTTTAGTCGTGCGCGCGGAATCGCATTTGCGTCATACCAACGAATATCCCCGCGCAATCGAATATGGTTGTTCACCGCCGATGGGTATTATAGTGGTGTATTTTTGTGGGCGTTTTTGTTTCTTCTTTCTTTTTCTTGTCGATTGTTTTACGCGTATGATTTTTTCGCCTACCATATGAAAGTTGCACAAACAATTCTTTTATAGGTAATAGAAACCGATTTAGTAAATTTTGAAAAATAATTGTCTAAGATTCTCTCATTCTCTTTCTTTTTTTCTGTAAAAAAATAATGATACACTATATATCATAAAAATTAATTGCATATTTTAATTTAATTGAGAAATTAATCATTAAATTTTAATTTTATAAATAGTAAGTTATTATTCTCGAACAACTCTTTGTAATAAATCACAGGAAAAAGAATCCAAGCCGATGTGAGCCAACACAAGTTAGTCATTAATTTTTGTTTACAAAAAAAAATATTTGAAATAAAAAATTCTTTTCAACTCTCGGGTCATCTTAAGTAAGAAATTAAACAGGTACTCAATAATTGTTTAACAAAGTAATGGCAAATATGATATGAATGTCATTAGAGCTCATTAACTGTCGTCAATTGTTAAAAGCTTCAAATGTCATTTATCATATTTAACCGAATATTTAAACCAAACGTCTAAAATTATATTGCAATTATATTAACGATGTCAAATTGCGACGTGCTTACACTTAGATATTATGAGAGCCGCGTTTTGTAATATACCTATATTTTTAGGGTAAAATAGTTTTTTTATATATGTATAAATATTTCTCTCGAGCGAGATTTTTTCTTGTCCTTAATTCCTTGCGAATAGTCCTTAATTCAAAATAATTCTGATCTAGTCCTCTACTCTGTAAAAATCTATAATTTGATATTGTTATAAGATATTTAAATATGGGAATATTTTAGGTCTCTGGAAAAATATTTTAATTACAATTCTAAAAAGATCTTGCACAAAATGACTTAAAAATCAGAATTAATTATATTATAATGTCAACAACTAAATATTCTTGCAAACATATATGTATATTATCTCTGTACGTACTATAAATACATGAGTACACACATCGCACATATCCATATTTTCATTAAACTAATATGCTTTGTTATATACAGAATGCGCATAATATCAGTGCTGATAATACATTATGTTCTATGTAATTCTCGTAACATCCGAGCGAATGGCATCGCCCAAGAGTCCTTCTCCCTCGTAGAATCGTTCCAAGCGTTCCATTATATTCCCATTCGATGAATCGACTACACACGCGCCATGTGTCTCCTACGACATATACATAGGGGTTATTGCACGACGGACAAAAATATACGGAGTCGCGAAAGCCGATTTACATTCTGTATTTAGAACAAACGTACGCCGCGTACATACTCGTGCACGCTCGAGGAATACGCGTCTACTTATGATCTTATCTATAAACACAAAATATGGAATGCAATAATTGCGATCATTTGCGAATGAATTAATATAGAAAAGAAATATAAATATTCTGGAATTAGTGCAGTTACTTGTTTTCTCCGCGGGAATTCTTTCATCAATTTAAAGTCGATCACTTAACATCGCAAATATAAGTATGTGTCATACAATTTGTTTGAACTATAAGAAAATTTCACAAAAATATTACTAGGCATGATATTAAAACTCGTTTTAATATACTTGATTAAAACTCGTTTTAACCAAGTATGGTCTCCGCTTATTTGTGTTATGTCAATTTAATTTTACATCTTTCTAATTTTCAACGTGAAACGTTTTGATATCTGAAACTTAAATTTAATTTTACATCGTTGAAGTAAAATCAATTAAAAAATAATTGAGAAATTATCAATATTTCTTTAACATCGAACGTAAAATATTGCTATTCTGAAGTACCTATCTAAAGTATCGATGTTTCATATATTCTTGATAAAGTAGAGGAACGAATCTCGCGATAATACGTAGTGACCGAGTCAGTCATAGAGAAGATTTATGAAGCGGATCGAATGGATCCACGATCGAGAGACTTCTTTCATCCATAAGTACTTGTAATGGACTGTTTCCGGTAACGCGATTGACTTTAATTATGGGCCCCCGAAAAGAATCGACGCGCCTTGAACGCTGCGGGCTATTAACTTTAATGGCGACGCAAGGGAAGATACAGTTTACAATGAGGCATTAAAAATAATTGACCGCTAGTCTCTCGACTGTCTTCGCTACGTTGCGCGATTGCATCGTCGTTGCTCGTACAACAGCGTTAGTATTTCGCTATCGCGCGGCGTATACAGCGCAACACGCAGGTCGATGTAAATGGGAAGCGAGGCGAAAAAAGTTAATTGCATGTCAGCATAAATAACGCTCGTTTCGGATGTGCAGCACTGTTGTAAATTTCATCATGTCGCGACCACCATCCCCGCGAAGGAAAAATCGCTTCTTCCGGCCCACGGTAGATTAGGTTCACCGCGCGCGATTAGGTGCATACCGATAGCGGGATTTCAACTTCGCCGGCGGTCACGAGAGTCCTTCGGAACGCTACGTGGTTAGATTATTTTTGTAGGACTTGTACGATTGCGCGCGCGCGCGCAAGAGAGAGAGAGAGAGAGAGAGAGAGAGCTGCCAAGGACGCCGGTTCGCGAAATTGGTTGTACGAGAAATCAATTCCGGGTTGTGCACCTTGCGTTTTCCATTACTCACCGCGGCTCAATTCTATCTAAATGAAATGGAAACTTTCGCTGTGCCAACGTAAATGTTATCTTCGAAGTGTGCGCGGTTTATGTAAAAGGTAGAGCGCCGTTACGGAATCGTAAAGAAGCAATCGATCATACTGTATGTTAAACGGAAGTGCAGATATACTGCTTTTATATCCAAGCAGGAAACGTGAGAGAAGCTTGTAGCCATATAGTATTGGTTTAAGAGGTAGCGATATATTTAACACAATTAATACATCGATTATATGAAATGAAAAATTCAATCGTTTAATGTATTTTAATAGTAGAATTAAACCTTTTAGATGCAAATTCGCGAATGAACGAAAACTAAATAATTTCATCCTCTATTATATTTAATTGAAAGATCTAACATAAATAGAAGAATTTTTTTATTGGAAAGAATTTATAGAAATCCCAAAAATATAGTTTATCGATTATACTGCGTATTGATTCGAATGCATGGAGAACTAAACTATTGGAGAATATCACAAAACATTATATTTAATCCAGCTTACAGGACTGCAAAAAGTTAATTTTTTAAATATGTTTAATTTAAATATTATTTTAATTATCATTTTTAAAAAATAATATATATGACTAACATCAGTAGAATGCAATGCTTCTCTCTTCAAATTTTTTAAAATTATTAATTATAAGTTTAATTAGTATTTAATTCTTTCTAAATAAAATTCACATAGATATATTATTAGGTAAGATCCGTCTTGACTAAATATTGCCATCTTCGTTTATTTGTGTTCAAATATTTCTAATATATATATTTTTAATACAAGTTTAAATCGTCTTAATTAATTTGTATAAATTTTAATGTAAAAATTATTATTTAAATTATTTTTATATATTATAATCATATTTATATAGGAAACAGTGGAATCTAATAAGATTGAATAGTTAAATTTTCCGAATGAATCAGTAGATACACAGGTTGAATATAATTACTTATGTTTATTAACTTTCAAAGGGGACGATGAAAAAAGGAGTTGTTATGACGATGAGACTTTAATGAGGTATCAAATAATTTTAAAAGCTTTCACTGCAAGCTCTAAGTTAATAGTCTCAGAAATGGACGACGGAGAAGTTCACGAGATAAATATTTTATATTTTTCCCGTGGCAATAGTTATGCAAATTTGCGTTAATGTTCATACAATTCATTTAATTCTCGCTTGTTTTTCTCGCCTCGTAAATAACCGCCATGGAAATGAACTATGTCAAAACTGACGGGAAAGTCTCACAAATTTCCCATGACCGGGTATACGCATAAAACATGTGTCGTGATAACATTCGGACGATCGTTTAAACAACATCCTACGGGGTTCCCACGTGCTTGACGATAAATAACATTTGTACCCGGCATCGGTTTCCGTCGGTTTGCCGTTGACACCGTTTATTTCTGATTAATTGAAAAGCTCGTGTCACCGTCACGTGTCGCCTGACGACATTGCGCCGTGCAATTTGCCCTGACACACTTTTCGCTTTTTCTTCATCGCTTGGCCTTCGTTCTGGCTGACGGGTCGCCATATCGTAAGTTCCATATTTTTTTCTCTTCTCGCGAAAATCGCGTCGCGAGTTTTTCATCATATTCGTTTGACTTCGTATCGTCGACTCGTTTTCGCCATCAAGTCGCGACTTTATTATTAAGGATGTATGCCCCTCAGATAAATACGATGTGGCACAACAATGAATTATTCGGTGATAAGAACCTTGAGGGTATCTTCTTATGTTAAACGATATTTTCTCAATCTATTTCAGGTCAAGGATGCAAGTACGATATTCGACATTATTTTTGCATAATCCTTTCGTTACGAAAGCGATTTGTTTAAATAAATGCGTTTTGAATAAATTAATTAATTTTTATCTTCTCTCAATTTTGTAGAATTAACGTAGCATGAAGTGTGAAATATTTTTGAGCTTATCAGGTTATGATATAAATAGGCAGCATGAAATCAAGTAATTACGCAGAGAAAATATATATATTTTAGCGAAATAAATGTATACTATAGAGAGCATCGCACATTCAATAATTTGTTCTGGGTGAGATTACAATAACGATTCGCTGTTTTAATTTCATTTTCTATCTCACGAATCCATTTTTTCCTGCTTTATTAACATAAATTTGAAGTATTAATTAAATTTGCGTATTATATGTGTTTTGATTTTTTATAAGCAGAATCAAATAAAAAAAAGTATTACTGCATCTGTTTCGGAAATGGTATGTAGGTGATAAAGATATGCGTAGCATTGGAAATACATTAGAGAATTCCTATATATCAAGTGAAGTGGATAATACATTTTGAAGTAAAACAGAGATACTTAATAATAATTTCAAGATTATTGCTATAATGCACTCGTTTCTCGATTGGTATTAAATTACGGATGAAACTAGAATAATAGCATTCCGCATACTCGATCGTACTTCTTCCGCGCAGTCGTAGGAAATTACGGGAGCTCCATACCTTTGTTGAAACCAGATCATCTCGTAATAGCGATGAAATTAGTCTACCTCTCACAATCAGCCGCACTTGCATTGGCAGAACCTCACGAGATATAAATTACACGTGAAAATGATCTTGACTATCCATTTTAAAGGTTCCATATATATATATAAAGATTCAATGTAGAATTATGAAATATTTTAATATCTCGATTATACTATTATTGTACTGAACATTATTGATCTTTGAGATGATTTGCACAATAAACTTTTTTTATAAAATTATAGCTAGTATAATTTTACCGAACAATTGTAGCAGTTTTATTAGATCACGCTACACTGAGAAACCCATTTAGTTGAATCAATTAATTTCTTGTTTGGATATGGGCAAACAAATCCTTGGTTGATACAATAAAATAATTTAGTTGAAGCCAAACATTTGGTTATTGTAAACAACTTTATCAGATGTCAATGTTTATCAGAAACAAGTAGTAAAATGTTGCAATAACCAAATGCTTTGTTTCAACTAAATTATTTTATTATATCAATTAATTTCTTGTTTAAATATGGGCAAACAAATCTTTGGTTGATGCAACTAAATGGGTTTCTCAGTGTACTGAACTGAAACTACAAAATTATTATTATTTTTTTGAGTGGACAGAATTTATATTCCATTAGAGGATAAACTATTCTGGAAAAAATGTAGAAAATGTATGTGATTATCGAACCAAATACAGATAATATAACCGATAAAATAGCATTATAGAGACAATATAACTGATAAAATAGTATCATGGAAACTAATGCACTTAATATTGTACATGTGATTCACTTACATTTGCTTTGGTCACATAGAAACTGTTGCATTAGGTATAAAGACATCTCCGCAAAGATCAATTAAGGCGATGATTAGTTAAAATTGATTAATTGAACGAACTTATCGTGAAGTTTGATTCCAATTATGCTGTCTGGATGGATATACGACTAATTAAAATGAAAGGCAAAATTGAAAACAATTTCAATGGTACGTGGAGATAATTGACGTGCAGATAATATATGGAAAGGATGATAAATAATGCTAGATAGATGTTTTGCATATGACATGATTAATTATAATGCTCGTTTCTACCAATGCAGATTAACTTCTCGGTTCAATTTTTCATGCTTTTTTAATTCTTAGAATTAAGAATGAAGAGTTAGTTAAACCATGATTAAATTAAACTACATATTGATAGAAACGGGCACAAATAACACTCATACACTGTTAAATTTATAGTGCCAAATTTAACCTAATTTAAGCCGCCTGTAGTTTAAATTCGGAGATCTATATCTTAATATATTGGGGCTTATTGCGATCGCGCAATAAATTTAATTCAATATAACGGATTTATTTTGTTGTATTCTCGAAAAAGCGTTTACCATCGAGCAGAATCCTGATGATAAATCGATTTCACTTTTGAAATACTTTCTTTTTGAATACACGACGATTTCATCTCGTGTAAATACTGCCGATCAACTTTTGCGGAAATGGAAGCGCGCAGAACAATCTGCTACGTTTTGTTGGAAATCGCGCGAATTCCGTTTTCCTTATTGAGAGACAATTGTGTTAAAATTTCATTTGCGCGAATGGATAGTTACGTCCCAGTACGGGGTTTATTGCATTGTGAAAATAAATTATTCGCGGAAAGTGCCGCGGCAGCACTCGCAAAACCTCCTCCCTTCGAGCGATGGTCCTTGCGACTGGATTTCCAGGATCCGACAAGCATTTTGACCCGTTGTATGGCATCACAAACTTCGTTACGACCGTGTTTGCCGCGGATTTTAACTAACATGCGCCATGTCGCATCGCACTTGCAATTCAATCTCTTATCTCCAAAATGATCATGGATGTAGGGGAGACCGGGGTCAGTTAACTATAGGAGTAAATAGAATAATCGAGACTACATTAAAAACAAAACACACGAGACACGCGTAAACATGTCTGAGCACACAGCAGCGACTGCTGCTAAGTCTGCTGCAACATCTTATTGTGAACACATCTATGATAGAAGTTATGCCACAATTTCAAAAAATCGTACACCTAAGTAAATATTTTTATTCTTAAAGTTTTTGTTTTACAATTGTATTATTGAGATATTTGATTTCTACTTAGATAGTAAGTGTAGTTCTTACTTAATAAAGTCCAACAGATTTTTTTTGTTTATGTGTCTTTGTTATCGTGTAAATGTTTTTAAAAAATGAACTGATGGGGATAGTAGACTAACCACAGCATGGAACTGTATGACTCATTTAGTGACGACTCTTATAGTACTTACTCAAAATTTTATTCCTTTCAAGAGATTTTCCTTAGTGGTAAATGTTATAAATTTAGTTCCCTCATGTCCAATCTCGAAAACTAGGCTCATTCGACGTGTTTTTGCACGAAATGAACAAATTTTGCAAAAAGAAGCATTGTTTTGCCCTGCGAAGCGAATGTTTGTGTTTAAAATACATTTTTATAAAAGTTTTATTAATATGTAGCTTAAAATACATTAATCTTTAATTTAATAATCTTAGTCGAATTACCCCGGTCCCGGGGCTGGTTGAAACAGATGGAATGCATTAGAAAAATGAATTTTTTTTCATATTAGTTATCAGTTTTCCCTTATTATTAAAATATATTATTAGGTAGTTAAATGTATGTAGTAACTGGTGTAGAATTCATTTTTTCGGTAAGTCTCTTAATTTCGTCTGTAAAAATCCGAAACTGAAAAATAAGTCTATTAGCCCCAGTCTTCCCTACTTATGCATTTTTCAAAATTTATACATTCTGCACCTCATTAACTTATGAATCATATATGCATTTGACTATATACTTGCACATTACCATCGAGTAACATTGAGTATGGGAAGTCCGGACAAAATGGACACCCTGGATAAAGTGAATACCTTTTATTTTCGCTTATCTATTTGAGATTGCGCTATGAGTCTCTAACAGTTGAAGGAGTGACCGATCAGCAACGCTATGAAAGTACGAAACGACATATGATTGTGTTCGTTTGTGTTTAATAAAACATGTAGAAAATTAAGTGTTTTCTTGCGATTTTTCCTTAAGTACGTAGCTTAATTATTATCTGTAATTGTTCCTTAACACACCAGTGTGAATGACTTTTTCTAAGAATTCTGTGTCTTTAAACGTATACTCGAGGTTAAAATTTTTCACTTGATGCTTCAACTTATTCTAACCTTTCCAAATTCGCGCCAGGTAGGTCCTTTGGGCAAAACAGGTGGGGGCAAAGCGGATGATCCATTCTCTTTACTCGGTATATGATTACAATGAAAATACTGGGAATACCGAGGGACAGACGACCTTTCAAGTGTACGAAAGGTACGTGTTTGTTTACATCACATTTTTGTTTATTTTTTGCCACAATGCAGTATGATGATTTGTTTATGACTGATCTAGTACAGTCATTGCACCAAATGGGCCCATGAAGGCTACACATATAAAGGATTTGGTAGCTACTTTTGTGACAATTGCCAAGACTAATTCTAATTTTTTAAATTTCATTTGCATTGTTCGAGTGATCCATTCGCTTTGCCCATCAGGGGGTCGGGATGGTTTCTCTTTTTTTTATGTTTTAACTAAAAGACATATTAATGTTCAAGTTTTTTAATTTTTTAAAATTTTATTTCAAAGTTAAGTCCTTTAAGAGATTTATGAGAATAAAAATGGTTTCTAATCTCAATTTTAATTGTGTTATTTTTTCTTTTCAACCTTAACACGTCCGCGCTGCCCGGGCCTCCCCTAACTATTTTTACAGTCCTTGTTTTTTCCTTTTTATTATTTTGACCGATTTTTAACTTTGCATTAATATTTATAGATTTACATATTTTAAAAGAACAAACTAATAAAGAAAAATAATAAATTGTAAGTGTTATATTAGGACTAAAGTTAATTATTAATTATTACTAAAGTAGTATATTAATAACTAAAGTTAAAATAAGTTTTTGTGAAAAGTTCGATAATTGAAGTGCAGTTCCTAGAATTATCCAACATCAGCAACACTCCGAAACTATTGAATTTAAAACCAGCTTTGGTTAGCGGGATTACGTTTAATCCTTGCGTCACTCTTGCAAGGAAGATCGTAAGATGTCTGAATTACTCTTTTGCTTAAATGGAACTAGTAAATAGTGGGAGGAAATTTATTGCATTGTGAAAATGTCTGTACCTGGACGCGGAGAAGGGAGGAAACAAGTAATGGCTACGAAGGGAGTAAAACTCATACCATAAAACTGTTGCCAGTTAAAACTATCTATTCTGATTTTTATCCTAAGAGGATAGGATGCAGAGCTGTAGGATCGTTCCTCTTTTTCATTGCGGTTGGATACCTGTTTTTCTCTTTTTATGTAGCCGACCATAGATGGTAAAACTAGTAAAAGAAAAATGGACATCAAAAAGAATAAATTTTTGTAGAGACCTTTCTATGCTAATATGTTAAATGAGATATAATCATTTAAAGAACATGTAATATTTAAAACTTTCATCTAGTGATGTTATTTTCGTTTATGTCTTTCTTATTCTAGAAAAGGTTTTATTAAATTAAACATAGCATCCAACTATTTTCATTACAATATTTCTTCTAATTTTACACACAAAGGATAAAATACAAACAATTATATTATACGTTGAAATAGGCGTTAAGTGTATCAATTTTACTTTTATTTATCCTTATTTGCAATTTATATCATTTTACTTATAATTTTTAACTATATACAAAATTCGTGTAAGACGGATCAGCGATCCCGCAACTAATTAGATGAGATCGTTTAAACAAGATCCTGCGTGACAACAAATCGTACTCGGAAATAATTGCATTGTCATCAACGAGAGGTTTATGGAAATTCGTGGCTAGACACTTGGCTAACGGTAACCCGGTATAACGAGGCGCGTACTGATGTTGGACGACAAATTATCGCGGCCTGTTGTCTACATCACCCGCGTTACCTACGTTGCGAAGGCGAGTAATTTGCATTTAGAAGAAGCCCGTCTCCGGCTGGCAGCATTAATCTGATTTTTCTCCCGTAACCACCGCAGTTTTTAACTGACGCCTGTCATGACGAGCGCATTGCAGAATCTTCCGTTCTGCTCATTTTTTCGTCCTCCAGACATGCACGTAATTATCACGCGCAGATGAGTATGAAGGGTTGGAATGCATCTAATAAAAAGCTAAGATGGCTGAATTGTCCAGATAAAAAAATTTCGTGCAAACACAATGCATGAAAAAAATGCAGATTTTCCGCACTAAATAGGGAATTGATACACTGAGAAAAATTTCCGGGCTTTATCCGTTCAAAAAGTAACAAACAGATATTTCCGATTGATTTTGATCGGATTTGTAAGACTATCCGAT
>NW_017300343.1:1051542-1052103 GCF_001594075.2 Trachymyrmex cornetzi
ATCGGATAGTCTTATAAATCCGATCAAAATCAATCGGAAATATCTGTTTGTTACTTTTTGAACGGACATTTTTCTCAATGTACTGAAAGATTAATTTCGTTCTAATTAAATATAAGAGAAATCCTATAATACATTCGGTCGAAGTAGATCTTAGATCGGTATTCGTAATCCGTTCTTTTTTAAGACTATTTTAATTAATATTTTAAGATGCTGTGATTAGTTTATGATATCTCAAGACTTAAATATATGAACTGATTATATTAAATATCGGTTTTATACTACTTAAATACATATTTCTGTATGAATTTATATATATACTTAGATGTTTGATTCTACAAATTTCGCACCGAAATATTTATCGATCTTGAAACGCAATTGTGAGCAGAACCAGAGTAGTAATATCACTTATTAAATTGACAAGCAATTTAATAATAATTAAGCGTTTTTATAAGAATATTAATAATCTAATGTTAATGAGAATTTTAAATCTACGAATTTATAAATTATAATTGTTTAATTTTATTCTCTTTTGATTCCGTGTATTGTTTATATATATATATA
>NW_017300343.1:1052118-1077596 GCF_001594075.2 Trachymyrmex cornetzi
TATTTACCATTATTATTAAAAAAATTACAAGTGTTATTTTTAAGTATTATTTTAAAATTTCAAAGCAAAGAAATAACTTTCTAATTCGCAGATAAATAAAAGCTGCAGAACACGAAATTGATGACATCAAATACATTTACGATGGAAAAATTTATTTGGAACATTAATTTCTTAGTATTTAACGTCACACAGGCAGTACTTAAGAAATTATTTAATTATAATAATCAATAAGAAGTTAAAGCTTATATATATCGAAAATGAGATTTAAATCGTTTTGCACATAATTATTATTGCGCGGATAATCCAGTGCCGTTTTTCCGAGTTAATGTAGTTTTAACGCACGTTTCCGAAACAATGTTCAAGCGAGTAATGAAACTTTCCTGATCAATACCTCTTTCATTTTTCACAGCGGTAGACGAACTGTATTTTCTTGCCCGATTCTCTTTACAGTATCGCAAGCAGTAGAACTTTTGTCATACGATCGTGTATTGTTCATGAATCTTATGCTATCAATATCTATTTTTGGTATTTACGTTTAGCGTCATTTACTTCATTTAACTTCATTCAATTAATGTTATTGGGCTAAGAAAAAAATTTAATTATTGCAGTATCTAAATTTATTACGAATTACATATATTATATATTAAATATTAAATTATTCGAAATGTTTAACATATTTCCAGTAATTTTAAACGTACTTTTATATTATTAAAGGCGTTTAATTAATAAATTATTGATATTTCGTTCACACTGATTAGGTATGAAATTGAAATTATATGCCTTAATTAGATTTTAATATCTAGGAGATAGTATTAAATCAAGAATATTGCTATCTTGAGTAATAAATTCTTTAGACTACGTATCTATATATATATATTTTTAGTATATTAGAATTAATCATATAACATTATCTTCTTGTTGTGTAGTTTTTTCTCGTTTGTTGCAACTAATGCTATCCATATCGCAATGTACCAGTACTCTTGACAAAAAGTATGAACATCTATTAAATTTAAGCACACACAGCCATTACTCTGCCACGCACGAGTCATTAAAGATTTTTACTTACGCGCGTTTTATCGCGTTTGTCAGTGAAAAATAGAATCGCCCGGCCGCTCGCGTGTGCGGCGGTGATGAAATTTACGCGAGTCTACATCGCCGCTCGTTTATTCGTTCATTCGACTCGCAACTCGAGTTGTCAGGGTATAATTTGTCACATTATATGTACGCGCCATTGTAGCTTAAATCGCACGGTATTTATTTGTCGCTTTCGCGACATTTACTTCTTTAAAAAGTAGTGATTCGCGTTATCGGAAAGCGATATTAAAAATTGAGGAAAACTGATGAAATTGCTTTCATACTTCAGAGATTATAGGATGCTTGCATTGTCCGTAGATATATCTATATGGAATAGGATTTGTGAAATTAGCACGACGTTGTATTAATATTTTAAAAAATAATGACAATTCTAGTAGCACTTTTTTTCATAGGTCTACTGCAGTTACATATCAAAATAAAGTTCCACATTTTTTATATTAAAAATTGAAAATTACAGCAAAGAACTCTGATAAAACTAGTGATAACTGTTGATAGAATTGTGATAAATCACTAGCACAACACTTTTTCTCCAAGTGTCGCGCGCGCATGCTGATTTCTGTATTTGAAATGTATTAAAATTGGTAATTGGTGGAATTTTGATTTTAAATTACATAATATACCTTGACATTTTTTTGTTGGAAATATTCTAAAGTCAGACGATCATGAAAGACAACGCACGAGGCGTTTTATACATTACGAATGATTTCGATGTTGCGTATCATATGGAAATGAACTTTCCGTTTTATTGTCACCTCCTGCTGCAGTTTCTGTCTCTAATTTGCTGTGAGAATCAAACAAGTATGCGTTTGTAGAAATGCAATGTGATGGACAATATTGTCTCACGGAAATGGAGAATTCCTTCGTCGACCAAGTGATTTGCCGTAATTGCGGATTTTCGCTTCTCTCTCTCTCTCTCTCTCTTTCTTTCTCCTTTCTCTTACTTTTACTCTCTTATTGCCAGCTTTTGCCCCTTCCTCTAACTCGAAAGCTGGATCGTGACACAACTAATAGGACGACCAAGTATGGTCTTGATATTGCGCCTGCTAAAAAATGCCAACAAATTCTGTAATCGCGCATTTTCTCGTTCGCGAATTCTTTATTTTAAAAATCTCTCTCTCTCTCTTTTGCTTCCACGGTACTCAGCCTGCAGCGACGATGATTAAAAGCGCGCACTCTGTGAAGCGTAATTGGATGACTCCGAATATAATTATAATCTTTTGATTCCTTCGCTGTCCCTCTGTGCAAGGCGCGCGATAAAATTAGTTAGTTACAAATTCCGTCAGAGAAAGAGTTGTACACGGAGTGCTTGTAATTTAATTTAGTGACATATGCGGTATGCCATAAATTCTAAGCGGTCTGCTTTTGATGCGTAATCCTAGTTATCGGTTTATTGGCAATTCCGATTCCGATTGCAAATGCGCATCATTTCCGCGTTTGTATATACATACGCAACGCAGTTGTATTACATTGTTTGATCAATTATATAACATGATATTACAGTTATAATACAATGTAACATTACAATATCATATTGCAATTTATACATTATAATGATTGCATGAATGTCAACTATGGATCGTTTCATGTATCGTGAAAAGGATCGTGACGCATTATATATAATATAATTAATTATATAATACAATTAAATTTTATATATGCATGATATTATATAATATACACAAAAATATCAAATAATAATTTGATTTATTATTTTATAATTATTTATATTGGAAGAGACGTTGAAGCGTAATGATCTCTCTTTCAGGTTAAATCATTTTGAATTATATTTAAGTTCAAGATTGAGAAAATCGTTTGTCGAAATATTCCGTATATATTTTGGAAATGTTACCTATAATACACATTAATCAGAACTATAGTGCTGTAACACTACCGAAACGAGTTAATAGTGAGAGGCGACATCAGTATCGAGTAGCACGACTAAGAAAATGAACCGACAAAGTCTTCCGATATTAAGTGACGCGCGATGCAAATGTAGTCAAAGACCGGCGAGCACTTTAAAGTCCCCTTTAAGAACGCGACATTGACAAGGAGTATATATATATATATATCTATATGTATATATAGATAGAGATAGATAGATAGATAAAAGGATTATTTTATGCGATGTCG
This sequence comes from Trachymyrmex cornetzi, assembly GCF_001594075.2. NCBI lineage: Eukaryota > Metazoa > Arthropoda > Insecta > Hymenoptera > Formicidae > Trachymyrmex > Trachymyrmex cornetzi. The sequence goes on from NW_017300343.1 coordinate 1,055,344, forward strand.
ATGAACCCAGGCTTCGATCCGTTCGCTCCGTCCTCACCGAGCTTGTCTGATATCGACGATATGAGACTGCCTGCATCACCGGCAATTTTTATCGCGCACTTTAACACGCTTCTCAAGATAACGCGTTCCTTAGTCTACCTCGCCATCTCTGCCGTCTTTGGCATGATAGAATACACATTCTGTATGCTGAAAATTGCACTTTTGACATGCTTTCGTTGGTATTTTTCTATTAACCATTGCCCCGTTGTTATTATCGCTGTTGCTGTTTTGCTGAGAAATTGAGACGAATCGTATCGGAGATATCTAAAGCATGGTGCGGTATTAAATTACTTTCACTAGCCGGTTGGTGGAAGAATTATGAGGCACGACGATAAGAACGAGCGGAGTTGCAGAGTGTAGTAATAAACGTGCAAGATTCTTGTCCCATGTCTCGTGGGTGGCAGTAGTTAATTGAGCTCCTTTCCTTCTTCTCCGCCAAAATTAATTTCAATTTTCTCTACCGTTTTCAACGAACGCGACAACGAAATGAGAAAAACGAGAAATTTTCAGTTTATAAAGTTGCTCGTGGATTTTGTGAAAATGTATAAAAGATGTCAAATGCTGTGGTCTAATGCAAATTAATTGAACGTTTGCTTTTTTATATGAAATAATACTATAAGAAGTTAAAAAAGAAAGAAAAGTTAAAATGGGTTAGGAAGTAAAGAAAGAAGTTAAAATGGGTTATTAGGAATCGGCGCTGTAATAACTGTGCTAAATTAATAACGATATTTTCGTATAATCAATTTATTCGTCGTTCACGAACAAATTGATCGTACGAAAATAAATTGTTATTAATTTAGCGCAATTATTACAACACCGATTCCTATAATAACCTAGTTCTAATTTGTAAATAATCATTGTTTTAATTTAAGGAATCTAATTTTGTTTTAATTATTATATGAAATAGATCTTTTTTTTATACAACTTTTTATATATGAGAGGAATAAAAAACATTATAGTATTATTTTGAGTTGGATATTTTAGTAAACTTGATGCTCTGGAAATATTACTTCCATATTTTTTATAATTTTTTAACATTTACAATTAGATCTAATGTTGGATTATTTTAATTTAATTTGTTAACTAAAATTTACATTATAATGCAAAGTATTTCGTGTCATTAGAAAAAGAGTCTGGTTTTATCAGTTGGATTTCTAGTTGAAAATAGACAAATCACATTTTCTGATTATGTATTAGAATTCGAGATAATTAGATATCTAATTATGAAGATCAAAATTCTGGTTGATATGGGCAGAATATTCTGGTTCGTTTATTTTTAGTCAGAAATTTATCTCAGTATGCCATTGAAGAATTAAAAAAATTTTATTTTTTAATTTTGTAAGAATCTTGAAAAAAAAAGACGATTAGTTGCGATATTTAATTAAAAGATACGATTAAAAAATTTTATCAGACTTGTGGAAATGACCTGATTCTGTAGTTTGCTTCTCCTTTTGTCGGAATTTCCGGAATACGTGAGCACTGTTTGCGAAGTTTGAACGACGAAGCCAGTTTTTCAATTTGCCATACGGACGCTGCGTGCGATAATACGTCGAATTTTTTCGGATGCCAACGGCATTGCAAAGCTTTCCCGATCGAACGATTTCGGCGACGTGAAACGCGAATGAAAAGAACTTCAGAAAACCCGTTAATAGACTGTTGGACGGTTAAAACTTCCAAAGAATTCCATCACGAGGATAGCTATTGAACTAGAGATTTTTGAGGCCAGTAGAAGCGAGAATTTGGAAAGTGCAGTGAGAAATTTAATTTACTCACTAGTTTTCAGAATAGGTAGGCTTTTTTTTACGTTATACGTAATTAATCAGATGTTCTTGAAATAATATGTCAGAATAGGTATTAGAAAAGTGTTTTCAAACATTACTTTCACAGTACTCGTATATATTTTAACTTGTAATAGTATTTACTAAATATTTAAATTGTAAATCTATTACTTTAAAAAAGAATGTCTAATATTTAATACCTTACAATCTTTAACTATCACTTTAAAATAAATATTTATACTAATGTTGATTAGTGTACCTACATATATGTAAGATTTCCAAGTGCTTTATATACCGATTATTTAAAATTAACAAAAGTTTTTAATAAAATTTAATAAAATAAGATGAGGACGACTCAAGCACCAAAGTTTTTCCTTCGTCCATTTCTATCATAAAGTCGTATGACGACGAAATGTTTTTGATCCCCTCGACAGACCCAAGAATTCTTGGCAAGTCGACTAATGGGCTGTTAAATGTCTGAAATTTCGGAAAAACTTTTCGTTGTCGCAGCCTCACTCATTTCTCACTCACTTTCTCGTCTACGACCTGCCCAATAACAAAGAAAGGAGGAAGAAGGGTTGCGCTTTGTGCCGCGCACAGGTTCGGGCAAGAATCCACTGGGAAGTTTAGCAAGGTTGATTAGTTCATCAATCAATGACGAAGTGTTTACCGCCTCGGCATCCGATCAATTATCGACTGATCCGTAGCGTCGGTCGACGCGAAGCGTCGCGGCACTCTACTTCGCTTACGTCTCGAACGCTTTCGCAATTTTGAGGCGTCGCGAGGTCATTGATTGATCGTCGAAGCCAACTTTCTTCTCTGACGCGTTATCCCTTCTTCCTTCCTTGTCCTTTACTATCGTCTTGTTCGTCCATATCGAGTTAATCGACCAAGTGCATTGTCTTAAGAAATTGCTTCGCCGCAAACATTTCTCGGGAAATGTTCAGTTATTTTCTTTTTTGACATAACTGCATTATCACGGAAATCCATCTTTTTAACGATTATAGGTATCTCTCTTATTCGGTACAAATATATCTTTATACATGAGAAACTTCGAATTACATATATCGTTCACATATAAATTCTTGATGCTTTTAATTTTTCTGCACGAGAAAATAATGGGAATAAACTGATAAATATTTTTGCAGCAGGATAATTTTTTTGCTTTTAATATTCAGTAAAATTAATAGCACAGTTTTAATGTACTGTTAAATTTTCAGGTAATGTGAATCAAAATGTATTATTATAGTCAAGAAATTTCGTATTATAATTTATGTACATACTTTTAATTCTGGCATATGAAATTGATTGCAAAAAGTTATCTTACAAGAGAGATGAAAGTTTATATGTAGATATAGATAAGTTTTTATAATATTAAATGTTGATAATTGCGATGTGTTTCATACCAACGTAAGCTGCTTTAATAGGGATTAATTATACATCGAAACTTCTCATAGGAAAATATGGGGATTGCGATAATTTTCGGATTATAAGCTGTAAGGTGGCCGATGGTATCGCATATAATTTGTGCATGGAACATTTGACACCAATGGCAAAACATGGTTGATAATAAATGTAAGAAGTAAAGGTATTAAATATTGATTAAAATTTTTATGAAATAATGTACGTATTAAATTTGTTCTCGAATGAATAATTTGTGTTAAGTAGATATTAAATGTAAATAGAATAATTTTATTTATCACATATATTCCAACATAGATTATATATGTGATGGTTGATTTAATCATCGAACTATATATATATATATACATATATATATATACATATATATCATTTTTATTAAAATAATTTTTATACGATACTTTAGGAATTTTTTATATATATTTTAATATGTCAAGTATTTTATATGTATAGCTGACGTGTAGTTAATTAATTTTAGAAGAGAACTTTTTTGCAATTTTAAAAAATAGAAAAAAATAAAATAAAACTACCGCTGAAAATGGTTATTCAACCTTTTTTTCTTGATTTATTAAAATCGTACAATTTTTATCTTTCTGGAGATGTAAAAATATGGCAGTAGGTAATCATTTTATATTTAAACTTCTCGGTTGAGACATAATAAATTTTATTCGTCAAATTAAAAATATAAGAGTTAGTACGGCGATAATGGCGTTTTCATCGAAATTAATTTGAAATGAACCGAATGGATATGTTCGACATGTATTTTGCTGCACGTAAATATTTCGCGGAGTTAAGACCGGATTGTTGCATAATGCATACAGAGAGAGAGAGAGAGGGGGGGGGGGGGGGGGGGGAGGGAGAGAGAGAGAGCATAAGAGAATTAATTAATCAAAATCTTTTATTTCATGAAAAAGAAATACTCTGATCGATTCTTTTATGCTTAATGCATTATATGTTATGCAAAGGTCTGTGCTCCTCCCTTTACAATTGATACACAGGTCCATTGGTGTTCACAACGCCCTGTACGTTGTCGTTGTGTTCGAAAGATCGCTGTGTTATCATATGCGTCGAAGTTTGAGCAAGATGGTAACACGATGCGTCCTGCTCTGGGTTCCATCGTCGTAATGTCGTCATCCCTCCTGATCATAACGTTATCTCGACAGGAGGAAATGCAGCATTCCTTCCGTAGTTAGGGCCTCTCTCATCAACCTCTGGTTAAGTGAATCGACGATTAACTCGCAGAAATGCCAACAGTAGTTCAATGTATCAGAACTCTCTCTCTCTTCTCTCTTCCTCTTCTAAGGCAAACTGTGTTTGCTCGTTGCAATTGTGATGACTGATTTAGTCATCGAACTTAATTAGAGATTGGTGAAAGAGGTCCTTAACCCTCAGTACCCACAAAGAGTTAACGTAACCCTCCCCGATTTTCATAGTTCAGACGTTTTTTTCCGATCCCTTTTCACTTATTGCAAAATATCTTTTGTGCTACGACATTTAAGACTTTCTAACTAAAAAATTCTTTTTTTTCAGTCTTCAAACGATAGATTAAAAAAAAATTAGTTAAAATCGATGCACTACAATCTGCGATACAAGCAAAAGAAAATGCTGGGTTACAAATACCCGGATGTGGGTATAGATAGGGACTTTTATGAGATATGGTACTGAGGGTTAATAATGATCAGGTCGCGCTGATTAACTATTGTTTTTAATGATTCGTAGATATATCGAGATGATGATTATATAAAAAGTAAAAACGGAATTGATATAACGGAAGGACAGTTGCAAATTATTGTTTTACGATATTCACGAGCGGCATTTTTGAAATCAAATGTATTTCACATTGCGCTCTGAGTCTTTTGCTCGCTCAAATATATCATTTCTAAATCGAAAGTATAGATTACTTTGGGATTATGCTTTATATCGAGCATTCTAATAATAATTGGAAACGCAAAGAAATAAAATAATTATGTTACAGTAAATTTAATATTTCGTAGCAATGATAAATTGACAAATACGCGTCTCTTTGCGTTGCTGAAGTGTATATATTTGCATTATATTTTCGCCATTGATAATTTGTTGTTATTTGTACAGCAAGTTTTGTACTGAAGTCGTGCTGTGTTATTACCTTTCGAATCGTATAAATAATGACAAACTACGAGGATTGTGAAGCGCGATCATCTCTCACGAATAATCATTATCATCCCACGTGATTAACTAATTTGTAAACATATATATGTTTAGATGGCGGAGGGAAGTGCATAAAGCGCCTCATGATCATTGTATTTTGATTATTACAGCGCGTGCAAAACGCCACATAATTATTATTTTGATTATTACAGCACGCGCAATAGTAATTAATCGTATTTTCGCGAATGTTGTGTTGTGAAACCGCCGAGAAATCTAAGAGAAAGAGGAGATCTAAATAGCATTGGGTAACAGTGGAACAACAATGGTATAAACATTATTTACATGTTATTTATGGATTTAAATTAAACGTTTGATAGTTTTAGACGCGTAATAATTACTTTTTGAAATATTAAGTGTACTTGATGTTGGTATCGAGGTTGATGTAATGTAGATGTACTCGTATTTTATAGTTCAACATAGTTTGTAATATAGTTTACTCTGTTATTGTGCGTTATATCGGTGAGTCAGAAATAATCTAAATCTGAGATAATGGATCTATGAAAATTGTATGAGCATACATAAAAGATATAGATGTGCGTATATCGAGCTATTCGTACAGTAATAATATAAGGATAACATTCAATAATAGTAAGAATAATAGTAATAACAGTAATAAAACAGTAATAATATAAGAATAACAGTAATAATAAAACAACGTTTCTTATAGATTCATACATTACTTATATGGATAGTTAGAACACATTAATACTAATATTTGTAATTCTGTAGTACGTAATAATTGAACAACATATATGTAATTTATTGTGCATATAAAGATGCACATAAGTACAAATAAATCTTAAAATAGAGCCTGTTATATAATTTATTGATACATTGAATAATATTTATTATTATTCAACGTTGGAATTAGATTTTACGCTGGGATTTACGCCGCGGAAGTCAGAAAAAATAGAAGGAGTGGGGGTAATTTTCTCGCAACTACTCTGTTACATGTCTTTATATTATATTAATATTGAGTTATAATTTCAGCTTCTAACTTTTAATGAAATTATTGTGAGTTGAATCGATTTGTCACTGTGTGTGTAACAAGTAGCATCATCATAAATTATACATAAAATGATTACTGTAAGGCATGTAAAAGATCTAGTGGTTATTTCGTGATACATACGTGTAGAGGAATAGTAAAGCATGTTGTATAGAGCAAAATACAAGTGCTTTGCTTTCGTATTCTTTGTTTAGTTTGTCGAAACCCTTGCATTTTTGCCATATATCCCACCCATTATCTATATATAGCAAAAATGCAAGACTTCAAAAAGTTTATTTTTTAATACGAAAACTAAATATCTCGGATTTCTAATATTTTTTTCATAGTAGTAGACAGTACAAAGTTTTTACTGATATATTTCGTTTATTTTAAACATAGTAAATAATACTTAATAAATTAAGTTTTTGATAAATGCGGCGTATATACCGAAGTTACCCTATCCTTTCAAATAAATTTAAGTATCGTGCGTTGATCGTAGGACATTTTGTTAACAAAAAAAAAACAAGACTTTAGAAATATTAACATATATCGATTCTCTTGTAAGTGCTTCTAAGAATCTATTTAATTATTTAAATTTTATTATTAGGAAGAATAAAAAAAGGGAGAAATGTGATAGTGCTCACATTATTCGTATATCGAATTTTGCCTCATAACGTACAATAAACACAATATTATAATGATTGTTTGTGACGTGTGCTTTATTCTTTAGATACGAGGAAACGAACGTTATGGCAGATAAATAATAATTTCCGTCGACGACATGAGTGGTTGGGAAGGAAAAACTTGTGGGGCGGCTTTACAGGCATGGGATACGACGGTGTACGAATTTATGAAATGCGCCGTCTCGCGGAGGTTTTACGGGCCCTCGATATCGTAGAGAGGGCTGTGCGAGACGTAATTTACGGTCGCATACGCGTGGCAACGGCGGGAGTAGACAAGTAAATAGTTGAGGAATTTCAGTGGCGGATTAAGGCCCGCAGAAATTGAGCGGCGATGCGATGTCTGGGGCGACTTAGTTATCTGCGGGCGCGGCTCAGTCGTTCGGCGCAAGTCTTCTCACGTTTCCATTATTCTAAGGCCGCCGGCGAGAAAGTTTCCGCCACCCTTCCATGGCATCGCGCGGGGGAGGAAAAGTTTCGCAATCAAAATAAGAAGACACGAGTAGCAAGGCGGAATCTATCGGGCTGAGGTTTTTACAGAAGAGAGAACAGATGTACGCGATGCCATGTACGCGGTATACAGTCAGAAGTTATGGAAGTCACGTGTACGTCACCGTACACGTTATGTCTCCGATGTAACAGCATTGTAGAATTACATTCGATCATTCAAACGTATGTATGTCGTGACATAGATTTTAGGATAAAATGGAAGGAATTTATAGAATAGATATAAAATTTCAGAATTAATTATTCCAATGTGGGATGTACAGCAAGAGATGAGATTAATCAGTAATTTAAACTTTATTATTCAATAAGATTATTCGTTTATATTTATCGAAATATATATGAGCTATGTTTTATTATTAAGGCTTTTTTTTCAGAAGAAACTGTTATTTGTTTCCATTAAGAAATCATTGGTAATAATTTTCGATAATTTTGTAAAAAAATCGATTTTCGATTACAAAGAATCATGAATGAATGAAATGGTGTATTTATATGGTATAGTTTCGGGGCATCCCGTGCATTCAGAGAATAAAGTTACTTCGTCGAGAAGGCGATGGTATACGTTGTAAACCTCAAACCGCGGTACATGTAGGACCACGTAATTAATTCGTTTGTTCTCAAAATCGTTCAGTCGAGGCAGCGGATACGCGCGTATATACGTAAAGGAATACGTATCGTTACCCGGAGCACTCATTCCCGTGGATCGCTTAATCTACATTTGGGAGAGAGGGTGGTGAAAGAGGGGGTGAGCTTCGAAAGCGCTTCTCTCGTTCGAATCGCGATGCTATTTTAGCTCCTGAACCCGGTATTTTCTCCATCGTAGGTACGTACACGACGTACCTACCTACCCTTCGGTTACCACCGAAAGGAGGAATCGTGATTTGTATCTCCCCGGAATCGGCGGCACCGTGATTGGTCGATCACAGAACCGCCGTGACTGTCGAATAAATTTCCCCTCTGCGGTGTTCGTGAGGGGATAACGGGGATAACGATCCCCATAGAGAGACTGATTCGGTGGATTGAGCGTTGAATTGTGGCCTCGTTGCTGCTTGTGCATAACTCATGATAAATTTGCGATCTCATCTCATTGCGCTCTTCGTCGCTGTTCGACATCAACAAGATCTCTTACACACTCTTGAAAGAATACACAATCTTTTCTCCGCATCGGCGTCCTCGTTTCGTTATAAAATTCTTTCTTATTGAGAGAGATATTGAATTTTTTATTCCAAGCTTCTACACAATAGCAGATATGCTAGAAATTTTGGAAATTCTTGTATCAGTACGAAAATTTTGGAAATTCTTGTGTCAGTACGAAAATTTGTATTAATATTGAAGGAATTATTATTGCGATATTATATAATGTTGTATATATATATATATATATACTATATCTAAAATTAATGTGAATAATGATTATTTTGTTTATAATACTTGTTTAGTATATAAATTATTTGCACAAAGAAAAATGTAAAAATATGCTCTAGAAAAATTGAAAATATGTGAATATGAAAGCGCATAAATCCTATGCATTTAATTTTCCAAATCGGTTGTTATTAATACGTGGGGAGAGCGAGGGGAATTGACTGACAGCTTCTTTAGCCCCACAAAAAAATTTTTTTTTAGCTAAACGAAATAAGCGCAAAAATTTTTTTGTGCATTTTGAGAGCGCATAAATAGCGCACTATTATATAATTTATTCATTAAGATTTGATTAAGCAGGGGGAGGGGGGAGCAACTAAACAGACATGAAAATAGTTTATAAAGATGAACGAAGGGTACACTGAGAAAAATTTCCAGACTTTATCCGTTCAAAATGTAACAAACGGATATTTCGGATAGATTTTGATCGTATTTACAGGATTATCCGATGAAATTTTAGGATTATCGGATAAAATTTTATCGGAATTTTAATATTTTAACGGATAGTCCTAAAATTTCATTGGATAATTCCATAAATACGATCAAAATCTATCGGAAATATCTGTTTGTTACATTTTGAATAAAATCTGGAAATTTTTCTCAGTGTAGGTACGAGAAGGGGAATACATACGTAGAGAGAACATCGTGCGCGTATAATATGAGGGTGAGAGAGATAAGAGAGGACACTAAATCACCGCCCTAACTCCCATCTACAATTGCTTCGGTTGTCCTCGTTATCGCCTCGACGCTGCACGGATTAAGATTTTTGTCCTAGGGAGATCACCGTTGTTTCCAAAAGGAAGAGACAAACGAAAAATATGCCGTTTAACGTTAAAATACTTCCAACGCGAGCCTTCGTATTTCCGTTAATTTTCTCACGTAAATCGTTTCAGTTTTTTTTCCGAGCATTTCTTTTTATTCAAATTATCATTCATTATTTAAAGTGATTTGAATCTTTCACGAAAAATACGTCTCTATATATGATTCCGGGAAGTTTTGAAATTGATTATGAAATGTAAATTACATTTGATTATAAAAAGTACAACTTCTATATATATGTAGTAGATATCTCATGTGTATTTATGCAAAATTACAAATAATATTTACTGAAAAACAGATCATAACTCGAGGATATGTCCTCGAGGAATTGAGTTCACACTAATGCTGTGTTAATTTTAAATTTACATGCTTGCGTATTGCGAATGAAGAAAAATATATTTGTCATTCGGAACGACGAAAATGAAAGGGAATGAAATTGATCTTTTCTTTCGTCGATGAGGTTCCATGCGAGGTCGATGCGAATGGCGCAGCTGTCTTTCCAATATCACACTAGCACCGCCTTTCATAATCGTCACCTCCGCAAATACCGCATTTTCCAATTCGTACTGTGGCGACAGCGCACATTGCAACGGCTGCAAACATTTTTCGTGAAAATAACTGAGCCGCAGGCAAGCGGAATCGCTGAAAATTTTAGAGGACTGCCAACCCAGTCGAGCCGTGCTTGTTGAATACGACTGGATTTACATAAACAAAACGGCGAAGCCACTTTTTTATCGAGTAACGTTGAAAATCTCGCGAGCATGATGTGTAATACGTCCTCGTACCGAATATTTTCTGTAGTATCGCGGAAGAATGATCAGCCAATCGTGACACGCGCTTATCTCGGACATCGGCATCGATAAACCATCTTCGTACATTCCGAATCTTCGCTCGAGATGCTTTAAGGGAGCACGTTCCCGCAATTTTTCTATGAGTACTAGTATCGTGGAAATATATTGATACTGGCTTGCTGGCGTAAAGTTACCTTTTGCGATGTTGGGAATTATTGCAAGTGCAGATAGTTGCTCTTTCTTGGTAAAAGTTGCGTATAATATTTGCAAAGATATTTATTTTATTTGGAATCTTATTTGGCATATATATTATTCAACTATACACATGCACACGTTTATCTATTTTTAAGTTGAATAAAATAAATCGAGAGAGAATCATGTTTTGCAATTGGCATTGCATGTTATGTAAATTTCTAGTATAATATGAATATATTATATATATATATATATATATTAAATTCGTAACTGTGCAAACATTGCAAACATCAAATACTATATATGGAATAATTATTAAATGCAGGTCATCACGCCACAAGAATATATTTCAATAAATCTCATTGGAGAAATAATTTACTGCATAATATGTTCTTTTATCGCGGCGTTTACAATATAAATCATGGTACTGCTCGAAATTACGTGCGCAATTAATTCTCAGATATAATATATATATATATATATACATATATACAGCAAGCACATATATACGTAGGCACATAATTCCAATGTATTTCAGACCGATACGTATTTTCTCGCATTTGGCTGCGTATTGTAGTGCGAGAGAGGTTTCTGCTTCCTCCAATACGCATATTCTGATACCCATAATAATCGTATAATACGATCGTTCAGTTAATTCCACAGGGACAGTCATTTCAAATTGAGCCTATACTTATCATCACACGAAATATTTCAATCCGCCTCGTCGATAATAATTGGCCGGGAAACGGACATTCCGACGATAAAAATGACTCTGGTTGGGATTTTCCTCGATTCTCATAATCCGCGCCGGCTATATCGATTTTGGACAAGTTATTAATGATGGTACTTTATAACGTTTTTATATGCTCGCACATTTCTCTTTCCGTACTTTATGCGAGATTTTAATATATACTAAGTTTAATAACTTTTTATCATTTTTATTTTAATTGGCGTTTTTATTATATATATATATATAGGAAATTTCACAAATTTTGATATTTAAAATCTAATTTTTAAACATTTTTTTCCACAGCGATTTATATCAATTGTTAATATTGTTACGTATCGATTGATATTGCCACATACATATAAATAGATTTTTTAATATTTTAGAGTTTTTAGACTAATACGGAGCTCATTAAGACTTTAAAGTATTAAAAAATAGATAGATGTGAGAAAGAAATTTTAATAATCTCCCGCAAAAAAGAAATCAAAGTGTACGTTACCTCTTGGGTTCTTAAACGTTTTCTTTCTGTTTGATATTTTACTTCATTTTCTTCCATGAAGAAAAGTTTTAAAAGAAAAATTCAAAGAGATTAGTTAATTATATTATTATAGATTGTCTCTCTCTGATATTAAGTTGCCGTTGTACTTTCACGCGCGCAATGTCGGATTACATATCGCACCGACCTCGTTCTCTCTGTCCCTCGTGATGTATCGATGTTTTTCCGCCGGCGATCCCCAATTACCGGCTCGCCCAACGAACATAGCGCAGCAGCGGACGGGAATTTTCGTGAACGAGCTGGAGCGAGGATATAAGCGCGTGCACACACGCGGAAATATTTTGCGGCGGAGGGCGCGCTCGCTTAGACGCGTATCCCGCGCGGAACAAATGGCCGGCGATATCTCGGGGCTCTATCGCGTCTTCCCTCTTATTTTCAAAATACTTTATTTCACGCAGCAGATTGTACCTATAGAAATAAATCCGCCCGCTTGAGCAGATAGTTGCTGCGATAACTCACGGCGACCCCGTTCCCCTACCTATCCTCTCCACTGTTCTACCACCGTCGTCATTCCCGAGCGCGCCACCGTTTCGTCGTAGCTTATTCTCTCCAGTTCAAAGTTCTATATTCCACCCGCTTACACCCTCCTCTTCCAGCACACCCCGCGGTACCTTTTTCTTGCTTCCCGCAGATGCTCGACCTTTTCCACCATCGTCGAACCAACGAGCTTCAGCCTCGCGTCGCGCATTTCCCCAAACCCTTTCCGCTTCTTTTCCTCCTCGTTGCGTCTAGTTTTCTTGTTTCCTTCGCCGTTCACCAATATTTTCGTACGCGGAGAGTCTGGACGGATTTAGGAAATTGCTGGTATTTTTCTCCGCGGTTCCCACCTTTAAGTCGCGAAACGACGACCTTTAACTCTCGCATGATTTTGTGCGTTCGCTCTACCGAATCAACTTCTTTCCCTAGATCAAGAATTTCATCATCAATTTAGTTTGATATATTTGACCACTTTTTTTACATCTTAGTTCAACCAAGGTAAAAACACTATAATTCGCTTGCATTTATTGTATAACTGCGTTTGTCTAAAGAAAAAACAATAAAAGCGCGCGAATTGTAATAGATTCGCAAAGAGGTTACTGAAATTTTTTGATTAGCCATAATATAATTCGTATTCTTGTTAATACGTATTCTCGTTAAAGCACATTCGGGTATTTTTCATGCTATTTATGGTCTATAAAATATGGAATCACATTGCAATTTCTCGAGCGAAACACATTTGCGCATAACGATGAAATTGTCAACCGACACACTTCTGTCGGCTACACGTTTTATATATAGAGCACGCGGTGGCCGTTTTAGGTCAGCGATGCAGCAGCTGGACCACCAGCTTCGTCATGCATGTCCATCTGCGCTTTTGGTCCACGTCAATTGACGTGTGCGTTAGTTCGCGTATATATGCGTACGCGTATATATGAGAGAATCGTTGTATGGCTCGAACGTATTTTCGTAAAATTCAGTACGAGAGATTTATGATTAAATTCAACGGATGCGATTTCAGGCACATCTCGGACAGGTTCGTTCGTACTTTCACCGCCACTTTGCTATTGAACGAAAAAACTGGAAATTGTTAATTCGCGATTTCAAATTAATACGATAAAATAGGCTGCTTGAGTACTCGGACAGCTAAAATTATATTTTATACCATAGAATATGTTACTGTGCTTCTACAGCTGTAATATTATGTAGCTTTAGTCTTTTCATAATATACTGAGAAAAAGAACTACTTAGATTGTGCCTGGCGAAGCTCATCTAGTGAAAAGGCCCTTTCATCCGTAACTGTTCGCGCTGTTAGTTCTTCCTAATGAAAACACGAACTGATCGTAGATATAACGTGCACATGTGTATGCAATAATTTATGGGTGAGGTCTCGAGTCTGTTTTTCTTTGCATCTTTTTCTCTCTTTTTCTCTCCTTCAATAAATCGATATGGAGAAAGAAACATTTTACTTACGAATAAGAATCTATAGATATATATCTGATTTAAATAATCAATCGCGCTTGGGTAATATAAATATTAGTTAAATAAATTATTTATAGGCGCAATAATACATTTCTTAACTATACTAACAGTCATATTTATTTAATTAATCAAAGATTTGTAGCTTTGTTTATGTTGCTTTAATTAAGATTTATTTAAATTAATTTTTTTAATTTAATGAAAACTAATTATGAATTTTTTAAAATTAATAACAGGGCGACTTTTTCTCATGTCAATTAAATTATAATCTTATTGTCCCCAATGATACAGGATCTTATATCGAATATATAATTTGAATAATGCGAATACATTTGTCACGTCAATAAAAAAAATTGCGTAGAATCATATAGAATGTTACAGAAACGCGATCGCGAAACGAAGATCGCGATCGACATGGGCGGAAGTGAATCTAGAATATTACAGCCGTATTTCTCGCGTCGTTCTGCGGATCGAAGAGTTCAGCTTTCTCGGGTGGAAAGTAGTTCGCAGAATAAAAGATGCCGAAGTTAGATGTATGTCTTCCAACATCGAAGGTGATTTGAATGGCGAAAAGATTAGTTAATACATTTTTAAAATTTGGATAATAGGATAGTAAGATGGTACATTTTCGATAGAGAGATGAATAGAAACGTTTCCTATTCGTCTCTTCACAAAAATAGAAGAATTATGATGAGTATATCAAAAAGGAGTGAGAGACGAAGAATCGTATAACAGATTCTGGAGTAAACCCACTCCTGCGTGTCTTCTCGAAAGAATTTCAGCTAGCGAGGATGAGAAAAAGGGGAGGAAAGAACGAATGAGGTATAGAGTGACAGAAAAGGGCTCAGATGGAGAGAGACGAATCTAAATTCAAATGAGAACCGACATACTAGCACGCAAGAGCCAATCTCAGTCGGTGTTATAGCCTTCCTTACCGCGCCCCGGTTCTCCGGGATCTTATGCCTGCGTTCGGCTTCGTATCACCGTAACGGCACGTCAATATCAGAATACCGGAACAAGGTTAACGATACCGAGCCTTCACAGATATCCTACACAGAACACATTGGCGTCTGACAGTCA
The DNA here is from genome assembly GCF_001594075.2 of Trachymyrmex cornetzi. Taxonomy (NCBI): domain Eukaryota; kingdom Metazoa; phylum Arthropoda; class Insecta; order Hymenoptera; family Formicidae; genus Trachymyrmex; species Trachymyrmex cornetzi. The sequence goes on from NW_017300343.1 coordinate 1,070,482, forward strand.
CTCTGAAGCGTTGTATTGAAGGTGAGGTCGCACCTGATCGAGCTTCACTTTGCGTCGTCGAGCTTATCGATGATATGGACGACACTGTTCATTCGATGTAAAGCGATCGATCAAAGCGGTTGCCTTATAGTCTTGCATAGTAAATGTCAATACCTGATATAAACTGTCGAAACGTATCCTAAAATCATGGCTATTGTTATTGATACGAACGAATAGGATTATTTTGTTTTATATTATTTATTATTAACTTTATTTGTTGTTTATGATTATTTATTATTAACTTCATAATAATTATATTACACGATTTATTAAAGATTTAATTTCTTTGTTACACGAAATTATCTGGAAGTATAAACGTAATATTCTATTTATAAATAAATAATGAAAATAGAAAACACATTTATAATGAAATTCGACTCAACGATTTTTTATTTTATATTGTGTATGATAATTAATAATTAAAATAGAGTTTCTTGCAATTAATAAAATATTTTTTACATTATATTAATACTACGTTACAACTCGCAGTAATAAAATAATTAATATTTGTTTAATACATTAAGATTGAATGTTGAAAGGGAGAAATAGATAATAGAAATAGTACATATAAATGGAAGGACAGCTGCAGCTTTATGCTGACACGAAATCGATGTTATACTGTCACGTTCCTTTTTGACAAAATCCGGATCTAAGTTTGCAACGGCTCAGAATCATGCCCTTATATCTGGAACGAGTTATTGGAGGATATCACCGTGGTGACGCGACTTTCAGTACGTTATTTTAGCTTCGATAGATTTGCACGGTTCTTACGATCTGATCGACATCTCTCTCTGATGATATCTTTTTATTAAGTACTTGATTAAGAACATCTTCAAGAGCAACAAGTTGTATTATAAAAAAATTATGTAAATACATTAAATTACCAGTTTTTATTAATCTTATTATAATTAAGTTATAAGTACTTATTAATCTTGTTAAAATCACGGAATTAAATATAAAAATTTACATAAAACATAAAAAGGTACGTTATTAAATTAAAGTGCGAGCTTGTGTCGTACGTAAAAGAAATTACAATCGCGTAAACTATAAAACAGGTGAGACGTACGGAATAGAGCGTCATTTTTAATGGAGAGTTAGGTCAGACGGTTCCTCGATATAAATTTCCGATTCCTTTCTCGCTCAGCTGGCCGCAATGTGCACCGCATGCAAGCTCCAACGGAGTCTGGGACTGGGAAACGGTAATTTCCCCTTTCGTTTTACGCTCCAACGTTTTCCGTCCGTGACTATGCTCGCACTAAATCGATCGGCGATCCGCGCGTATTTTCGCACTACCGATCGCTCACGCTTGCGATTTCCGCATCGTCCGTAAAAACACATTCGCGATCCGTCGCGTACGATCGCTTAAAAGCAAAAATAACTCGCCCTGGGTCGTCGGTGCTTTCACATCTCCTCGACAACGAGTGCAACAACGGACTTCGCGAGTTCGGTGTGTGTTTTAGCGACGCGGTTTAAAAGGTTATGAGATTCCGATCTCCCTACTGGTAAATCGAATAATCTTATTTCGTTCTTTTGACGAGGGATAATACGGAGTTCAATGAGGATGTTCTGAGAAAACTTGGTCTGAGTGTAAGGAGAGAAGAAAAGAGAATGAAATATCTTTTACAGAACTACGTTAATAATGTGATGTTATACTTCTATAATGGAGCAGTATTTTGTTTTGTCTTCACAGAGAAGCTCGGATGTCTTAACGCAAATAAAAGTAGTGAATAATGAAAACAAACGTTGCTTTATAATGATTCTTATTATAAAAGTATCAGAATTTGCAAGCTTTGAATATTAAATTAAGCGTCTTGCATGGTGAAAGATATTCTGATATAAGGTTGATTTGAAATTAGATATTGAAATTATAAATATTGAAATGAGTTAAGTGAGATATTATTATCTATTTATAAGCATTCGTGTGTAAGATCGATTAATTTCAAATTTATCCAAGTATTTCTAAAATGAAAAAAAAAAACTTTTATGTACACACTGTTAAATCTATAGTGTCAAATTTAACTTAATGTGAGTCGCTACTGCTCCTCCTCAATCATATCGTTATTTTATATTAAATTAAAAGAATAATTATATTTGACACTATACAGTGTCAATTTGAAACTATATATAGTGTCAAATTGACACAATATAGTGTCAAATTTAATTATCGTTTTAGTAAAAATAACGATATATTTAGTAGAAGCAGTGGCGACTCACATTAGGTTAAATTTGACACTATATTATAGATTTAACAGTGTATATATAGATAACTCTATGTAACAGCAATATTTATATTAAGAATAATAAAATTAATGTTATTCTGCATTTTTTTTTATTTTTAGAAAATTTTTAGAGAAGATTCGCCTTTGTACGTTTAAAATTTCCAATTAAGGTTTAATTTCGATTTCGGTTAATTTTAAGTTAATTACTTAACACTATAGTAACATTCTTGAAACAAAGTTCCAAAATTTTGTCTAGCGATGTTCCTAAGCGCGTATTACTAAGGAAACGTTTTCTCCTCTGCATAATAGTACTTAAGATGTTCTATACTCTACTATCATTTGTATCTATCTTCTACTCTCGCTTGTCGTTTATTTCCTTAACTTTGCTACTATCGCGACGCGGACCATTCGCGATATTTATTCTATCGACTACGGCGAATCCGACGATATATGTCGTCTAATTCTACAATGTACGTTTATGTCGGTTAAAGCGAAGGTGCACCAACAAATCTCCGGCTAATTCCGTGAAAGATATCTATGAAAGATCAGACGCGGGCGAAGAGGGTGAATCTAGATGGAAACTAATGAAACTTAGGCTTTAACTTCTCCCCCTCTTTCTCAAGAAATTTACGGAATAATTTAGATATATATTTCTTAATATTTTACAATTATATATATTGTATACACGTGGAATATATGTATAGCAAAAGACACCTGCCATTATTTACTTTATTGTATTCCCTCATGAGAGCACTTTTGAGAGAGGAGAGAGAGAGGAGAGAGAGAGAGAGAGAGAGAGAGAGAGAGAGAAGAGAGAGAGCACTAAAAGATAATTAGTTTTATATCTCTCATCATTCTTCTTATACATATATAAAAAGAATAAGATAACAAAGATGTATTGACAAGAGATAATGCCATTTCTTTAATCATAATATGTCATATTATAGCCGTCATTGTGCACTACATAATCAAATCAAAATTTAATCAAAGTTATTGCTACATTGAAAAAAATTTAATCAAAGTTATTTGAAAAAATTTCTAGTTGAAAATGGACGAATCAGAATTTTCTGGTTAAATTTATTAGACTTCTAATTGAGATAACCGTAATTCCGTTTGATACAATATTTCTGGTATAATCTAGAATTCTTATTTTTATCACAATAATTATATCAATCAGAATTCTACTTATCTCAACTAGAATTATAATAAATTTAATCAGAAAATTCTGATTCGTTCATTTCTCATTGGAATTACTATATATTTAATCCAACACCGATCATTTTTTTTCAGTGTAGCACCGATTGCTATTGTTAGCTTTATTATAATCAATAAATTAAGAATAAGATATCATACAATTCTTTTTTATTTCTGCATAAAGCTTTATACAATTACAATGAATATGATTTAAAGGTGCAGTAGCAATGTGAATGATATAACACATACCTATATTATTTTACGCTCTATCAAACTCTGTATATAAAAAGTAACCTTAGTTTGAGCTTTGACTGAAAATGATCAAGGTTCCAACTTGAGTAGTCTTCATTGTGCGTATACGATATGTGCCCTATATTCCCCTCTTCTCTTCCCCCTTATAGTTGAATGCGACCGGAACTTGGTCAGCTCTTCGACTGAATTTTCCTACGTCGTGCCCCCTTTGTGCCATTCCCCTTTTGTCCACGATCTTTGCCGGTATTATGAACGGGCTAACGGGGAAGGGATTGGCGACCGGCCGAGAGCGAGACCGAGCTGGCTACAACCGCGAACGAATAAAATACGGCTGCGCCGGCTCGCCGCGCCAGGAAGTAGCCTTTCCCTCGGAAAATGGCCTGCGCGAGATTTTCTGAATTCAACGTGGATGGCCGACCGAACATCCACCATCTCTCTCTCTCTTTCACTTTTTTTCCCTTTCTCCCCTTTACGACTCTCCTCTCTTTCTTTCTCTCTCCGCCCCCTGTGCCATCGCTTGACTGCTCGTCGCATACATAGGCGCAGTGTAACACAAACGTAGATATATATATGTACGTGTGAATAAAATACTATTTGTAAAATATTTTAGAAATAAAATAGAAAAGTTTGATTTAAAAAATATCACGTTTATAATTATACAAAATAGTTTGTTATTTACTTTTTTGTCTCATCAATGCGTAAACATATGTTTTGAAAATATTATAAAGATTATTTATTATTATATGATCAGAGGATAGTGTCTATAATTTTTATTTTTATTAAATATATGGTATATAATGATGTCATTTAGGTCCAATTTCACAACTCATCTCTTTCCAATTCTAGAATTGGATAATGAATAAGATAATGAATAAGTTGAACCTCGGTTAAGAGTTAACCATGAGTTGTGAAACTGGGCCTTAATGTGTTAGTTAACAATAGATTATCTTCATTAAACATGAAAATTTAAATACAACGCTTTAGGGTTTGAGCACAAGAATTATCATAACACTTAGTCTTAAATTACAGACGTAAGTAACGCAGCACAAGCTTCGGTATATAACGTGTGACTTATTGTTGTGTCTCCAAAAGACATGTCATACGCAAAAGCTTATGCGTTGCTTACGTCTATAACTTAAGATTAGGTAAGTATTATAATTCTTATGCTCGCAAACTTTTATGGGCTAAATTTGTGAATTTCCACAATTCTTTTTATAAATATAAATTATCATTTCTCCTCTCCCTTTTCTCTTTTTTTCTCTTCATATAATTTTGTTAAATATAATATTTATAAACCAGAAAATAATCGTGATAGTAGATGAGGAAAGAGGTGTGTGAAAACAGCTAAAAACACATTTTAACTAGAAAAAACATTAGTGTGACGTAATAGAATGTATTGGTAAGTTTCGAATCGCACACACAACGGGTTCTTAAAAAAATATACTCTTGCTGCTTCTGCAATTTCGAAAGAAAAATTCTGGCGACGCCCATGGCTACATGTAATCTGCGGACATGGGATATGGGACTCCGATTCGGCCAAAAGGCTCGGCGAGAGGGAAAAATATTATTGCGAACCGCATCCGATTTCGCGTAGCGGTTCGCAGATCGAAGCAGCTCGTTTGTTATAGAAGAAACACGTAGCTATTACGTACTCACGCCGAAATTTAAAGAAAAATAGTATAAAAGTGCAACGGCGAGACTTTTGTATTCTTTTTACTTTTTATTTTTCCTTTGACTTTAATTTTTTTATTCCATTTCTACTATGATTTAGAGACGCGCTTATGTATGAGACAAAGATTGTTTTTGCGAATATTTTTTTAGATTAAATGCACTAATAATAGATAAAAAAAGGAATAAATGCATTTATTTAAAACCAAAATGTTACTAATACTATTTTTTTTTATAACAAATTCTATTTGTAATTCAATTTACGTTATTTGATTACATTGCTAAAAATGTACTTGCTAAAAATTTATGTTATTTGATTAGGGTAACTCTCTCCAATATATACACCGCGGAAGTCAGAAAAAATAGGAGCCCAAGTAAAAATCAAACCAAAAATTAGTCAGAAATTGGCATTCTGGTTACTAGCTATTTTCTGGCTAGTTTGACTGGCCAAAAACTGACAAGTTTGGGCGACGCTTGCTTTGCCAATAACTGCACAGTAAAACCAGTCAATTTCTAACAAGATTTTGACTGGTATCTGACCACTTTTTGATTATTTTTTAAAGAGTTTCTATCTAGTTTCTTAATTTGTTTATTTTATGAACAGTTTTTAAGCAGTTGATAACCATTTTCAAAGCAGTTTATGGCTAGTTTCGGATCAGTTTTTAACTAGTTTTATAATAAATTTTTTAGTCGTTTTCTAATCAATTTATGACTAATTCTAACTAATTTTCTAAGAAAATTCTAAATAGGTTTGACCTATTCTTAACTAATTCCTAACTAATTCCCAAGCAATTTTTATAGAAATATAATAATAATTAAATTAATATAATTAAATTAAAGTAATATATTAAACTCTTTACGAATTTGATGTGTTATATACAAATTAAACATTAGATATTACGAGATATTAGGAAATATTTACATGTACCTAATATATAAGTTACACATATCTTTCTTAACAGCTGCTTTAATATATTTATATTTTCTTTTTCGTTCTCTTGCTGCTGATAAACGTACATCCATTTTATTTAAATTGTTTAAATATTTACAATTTCATGTCTTGCGTTTTAATTATGACTTACAGTCGAAGAATCGAGTTTTTCTGTTACTATAGTATATTTATTCCGTTACTATGGTAACAAAACTCGATACTTCGACTGTTAGTTATAATTGTGAATAATTTTCAGTAAATATTAATAAAACGGAATTTCTAAAATGAAAAGTTATATATTAATTGAATTTATTAGTGATAAGAAAAAAAGCAGAAGGAGCATACATAATCAACAAATGTTAATCACTTTCTCCCTATAAACAGTAAACAATAATATTTTTTTGCTTTTAATTTCTAATATACATATATAATATAGTTTATACTTACTGTCGATTCTTACCTATAGTTTGTGATTAAAAACTGCTCATGAAATACTGCCCAATATTTTCAAAAGTTGATTTATTTTAAATGGATTGCAAGAGGCAGGTAGCGTTAGTATTTTGATTTTGCGTTTTATCTCGACAATGATAATAACGTTCTAATAAATATATCCGCGCTCGCGACCGCGTAATCGGAAAATATTTTCGATTATCGAAACTGCGGTACATTTGCATGGCGCCAGTATTGACCGGAACACTTAATTACCGTAAAATGAATTTAAGTGGTGGCCTGGCAATTGGCGAATTCAGTAGTTCGATTATTAAATTGTTTCCATTGGGAGGCAGAGAGAGAGAGAGGGGGGGGGGGGGGGG
>NW_017300343.1:1077714-1079059 GCF_001594075.2 Trachymyrmex cornetzi
TTTTCTGCATACAAGCAATAATATAGAGGAGAATTTTTCGTCGTTCGACAGAATTGATCTCGTTACTATTAGCGCGAGAAACGTAATATCTGGTGTGCGCGTCGTGACTAATCGCGGCTAATTAAATCACGGTGGCCTGATTTCCTTCGTTAACGCCGCGCCGCACGTGTTTCCGGCCGAACGCGCGTTTAGATAGATAGATTGACACTTTAATCAACCGATAGCGTGCAAGTCCGTTTAAACATGCGGAAGCATCGCGGATATTCCCGCAATGCGCTTCTCGTTTCCAAACGAGGACACGCGGAGAATCGCGTTCCAAAAGAGTAACTTAACACACACATATAGTTATATATATATATACGAGAGAGCAGATATGGTTCTCTCGCGAGAATTTATCGAATTTAACACGTCGGAAGTTTGCGCGCGGATGTTGCCGAGTGCGCAATGTAAAAGATTGAAAACTCGAATCCCGAATGCGAAATGCGAATTAGTGCGGCAGACAGGAAAAATTCTGAGGTCTTCGCGTTCCTGCTTCTTTTGCGAAGATATTTATTACGACCAAGAGATATAATTTTAATTTGAAGCATGTAAAATGTGATGTAAGTTGAAAGCTACCACGTTTGTGGTAAAAGTAAATTAATAAAATAGTTTAACTCAGCGACGTTTTCCATCTTAAATATATAAATTTTCAGTGTAATGTAAATATAAAAAACTATTCTTAGTAAACATCTAGAATTCTAACACACATATATATTTTAAGATTGATTATATTGTCGTTTTGTATAATGCAATTATATTTCACGTTGCTATTTAATTGGATCCTTCAGGCCAAATTCACAAACACATTTATCAGTAATGTATAGTATGTATAGACCACAAAGAATTCCTACGATACATTTGTCGCCAGATAAAGCTAACGGATTCTCATCTCTTATTGACATTGAATGCGATCCTATTATGTTAGATAAATCAAACTCAACGACAAACCACATCCGTAGCCTTCGAACGTGTGCGTCACGGATATGAACCGTCCAGCGAATGCGGAGTGGTCCCACGTGGCTAAACAAATCTGAAAATGTGAAAACAAATCTGCTTTGAAGTCCGGGCACGATGGCAGATATTAACTTTTTCAGATTCCCGACGCGCGTCGCCCGCGGTATATTCGAAACACGAGGGCCACCCCGTCCCCATCCCTCGTCTGCGCTCCGGTTGGCAGTATGTATACCCAGTGGCGGCACATATGAGAAGTATAAACTACACAGATAGCGCAACGCAAACGTACCCTTTACCCTCGTTGTTTCCTATGTGACGCCTCTTTCGTGCTCTTCCCTACTCTCTTCCATTC
>NW_017300343.1:1079151-1101544 GCF_001594075.2 Trachymyrmex cornetzi
CGTTTGCATCATCTCTCGTATATTCTCTTCCCGTACTGTCCCTCTTTCTCCATTCGTTGGTTCCGCATCTCCGACGACTGCAATGCTCGCTCGCGACACAAACAACGCGCACTTCGGAATACTGCATGGCCGGTGTAACGAGCGAAGTTACCGTGGCTACAACGCAGTTACAAGCGCACATACGTTGCAACTGCGACGGTGGTCGACCAGATCTGCGGCTCCCTTTTTACCGTCTCCGTACTATCCTCTTGTACCGATGCAACTGCATACTGCCTACAGGCGATTTTCCGTCTTCTCGCGAATAATCCCAAAATGCGGTGGTCGCGACACAATCGCGAAATACCATGTATCATTGTAAATTACATTCGCGAATGTACAATTAGCTGGTTTTATTATGAGCAACAGCATTTCGTTTCACAACGAGTTTTGCATGTGCCGCATCACTTTTGACTTCTCGTCGCGCGAGGTCATTTAATTTGTTATCACGATAAATTTTAAACACGATTTCGCACGATGCAAAATATTTCTCTCAATTATTTGATATCTTGGCATACAAAACGTGTGCTATTGATAAAACCTGTTATTGATATTTTTTTTTATTTTTACACTGAGAGTTTGCTATTTGTAATTATAACTATAAAATTATATAGTCACTTGAATCGTTTTTATGGTAATTTCAACTATTTTATGGTTATAATAATTATAATTATAGTTACAAATACAAAATATTTTTCTCTCAGTGTTCGTTTGTTCCAAAATTTGATTGTATTCGCGTAGTTGATTTTCTAGTATAATATTTTTTATCATTTTTTCGTTTGCATGACTTGTTTCTTTGGCCAACAAATATTTGTACTTAATTTAATTCGTTGATATATGTTAGTAGCGTGCATTCTGTACAGTAAACCTCAAGTAATTGTGTTTAGATTTAATTAAAGCCGCGAATTTTGCATCTCAGTCTTACTTAACAACCAAAGATAATTATTTACGTTATTTACAACAGATGTAAATTAATGAAAACGATGCTGTAAATTAACTAGGGAAAGCCCGGGCAAAATGGACGCCCTGGGTAAAGCGAATACCTTTTATTTTCGCTTATCTATTTGAGATTGCGCTATGAGTCTATAGCAGTTGAAGGAATGACCAATCAGCGACGCTACGACATATGATTGCGTTCGTTTGTGTTTAATAGAGACATATAGAAGATTGAGTTTTTTTCTTGCGATTTTTCCTTAGGTACGTAGCTTAATTATTATCTGTAATTGTTCTTTAATCAGCGTAAAAGATTTTTTATAAGAATTCTGTGTCTTTAAACGTGTATTCGAGGTTAAAATTTTTCACTTGGTGCTTCAACTTATTCTAACCTTTCCAAATTCGCGCCAGGTCCTTTGGGCAAAACGGATTATTCATTTTCTCTTTACTCGGTATATGATTACAATGAAAATACTGGGAATACAGGGACAGACGACCTTTCGAGTGTATGAAAGGCACGTGTTTGTTTGCATCTCATTTTTGCTTGTTTATTTTTTGCCACAATGCAGTATGATGATTTGTTTATGACTGATCCAGTACAGTCATTGTATCAAATGGGACCATGAAGGCTGCACTACATATAGAGGATTTGGTAGCTACTTTTGTGACGATTGCCAAGACTGATTCTAATTTCTTAAATTTCATTTGCATTGCTCGAGTGATCCATTCGCTTTACCCAGGGGGTCGGGCAAAGCAAATGGTTTCTCTTTTTTTATGTTTTAATTAAAACGACATATTAATGTTCAAGTTTTTTAATTTTTTAAAATTTTATTTCGAAGTTAAGTCCTTTAAGAGATTTATGAGAATAAAAATGGTTTCTAATCTCAATTTTAATTGTGTCATTTTTTCTTCTCAACCTTAACACGTCCGCGTTGCTCGGGCTTCCCCTATATATTAGATTTATTTTTTATTTATGCACTAATTAAATCGTTTATTTTAAGAAAGCGAAGAATCAACTTATGACAGTTATAAAAAATTGAAAAGCAAACTTTTCTTCTGTAATAAAGCAGAAAAATATATAATATAATTTCCGTATTTTTCATTTGTTCTTTTTCATCGTTATGGGTAAAATATTTATTCTTTCATATTTCTGCATCTTATTTTTTCTCGTAAACTTGAATCAGTTTAATACAATTAATATGAATTACTTGAATTTTGTACGGTAGTTATATCCACGCTTTTATTTATCACAATTTATTAGATTAAATATGTCGACTGGTACTATAATAATAACAATGACCATCGTGTGTATATCTCATTAATGGTACATGCATCGTAAAATCTTGGTACGTATCGTTTGCAGTATCTCGTAAACTAGGAAATTCATACCTTCGATTTCTCGTTTCATATGTTCCTGCAGAATCAGTATTTTCCAATGACCTATAGAAATACGTGGTATCTAGTATTGTATCGTGACCTATATATAGATGTCCATAGAGCAGACGCGCGTACGTATATAAAGTCGCTCGTAAGCTTCGCACCACCGTGCAGCAAATACCAATCACCGCTCGATGAGCTCGCTCACGTTCCGTTTTTCAAAGTAATCCAGATCATCGAATCGATGCGAGAGGAAAAAAAATGTACGCTGTGTATTCCAACCGCGATGGATTATCTCGTCGCGCATTCGTTCGTTTCGCGCGCGTTCCCTACGTTATCTAGCATCATTCCCGATTCGTGCAGTCGAGCGGAATTCTGATTTCCGATCGTTCGGATCGGAAGATATCACCGTTTCTGGGACACATTATGACAGCGTCCGCCATGCTCTTTTTCTATGTTTGCGACTAATTGCTTAAAGATGCATGATAAATATTTCAAAATAACAAAAAAATAATAAAAGTGATAGATTATTTCAGATCGTATTTTTAAAAGTAATATATAAAATTTTTACAGACTGTTTATCACTTGAATCAGAAGTTAATTCAATAAATAATGTGGTGATTGTGCAGACTGCACGAAAAGAATTAATTTGTACGTTTGCTAATTGGCAGCACGACGCCGATGCACGAAAGCTCGCGCCGGCACAGCGGCAACCCGCTGCACTCAAAAGGTCTGTTCGCGTTGCTTGTACTTTTTGTACTCAGTACCTTTGCTTTCTTTCTTTTCAACGCCTGAATATATACTTATCTCGTTTTAAGGATATAAAAAAAATTACAGATTATTCTAAATCGCATTTAAAAGTAATATAACACATTTTTTAACGCTATAATTACGATCGCCAAGAGTTACAGAATAGGCCTCTTAGTGACGATTTAGCATCTGGATCATAAGTTATTTCAAAATAAAAATTAGTATTTTTTAATCTCTGCTCTAATAGTAATATATGGAAATGCATTATAAAATAAATGACAAAAATCTATATTTTTCAACATATTAGGAAGATCTTCAACAAGAATATAAAGATACGTATCACTCAAATATTATCATATATGAGTTAATAAAGATAGTACCTGCACTTGGGTTTCACTTTTTAATTTGAGATACAACAGTTTTTTTTTTAATACATACTCTTAACTCCTTTTTCATAGTCTCCTTTGAACATTTGAGATAATGGCTGTAATATCTGTACAAGATATTTCAGCCGAACCAAAAATTTCTGTAAAAGTCTTCTCATCGCGTTGGCCTTTATATATATATATATATATATATATATATATATATAATTTAAGTTACTCTATTCAAAATGATTTATTGATGTCTGTCCTAAATCGTGAATAACCGTAACTTTCCGGGGATTTCCGTTTCGCGGTATCCCATGAAGGAGACTGTATTGACGAACGTTTCGCAAATGGCGGACGACCAGGGTCATGTTACGTCCTGGCATCCGCTTCGTATTACTTTGCCCGTACGGTAATTCCGGCTGACGGGGCCGCGTGTGCGAACGTCACGTTGCGTTCTGCGCTTCGTTTGGGACGGACTCTGATGCACGTTCGTGGAGCGCACTACCTGCCCATATACTATGTGAAGCGATCGGAGCCGCTCGGGGTTGACGGCGCCGGTAACAGATGCACCGTCGCAACGATAACGTCTGCGATATTAATGCCGATGACGGTCTACCGCGTGCACGAATCGCTCGTGACCACCGATAGAGTGATTTGTTCGGTATTACAGACACCGGTAACATCCGTTGCAATATCCGCGATATTCAAATACGAGTCTTAATAGAACTTTATTGAAACAAATATAAACTTTTGATTTGTTTTAGCGCGTACTGCAGACAAAATACATGTATCTTTCCAGAAAACAAACAATAACAAATCAAGCAAGCTCTTTAATACTTAAACAAATAAGAGAACAATCATAAATCTAATTACAAACGTTTCGACCTTAATCATTTTCATTGTAAGAAAACAATTGAATTATAATGTGACAAGAATGACTATAGACAGCGTTTGATATTATAATATAATCAGTTATAAAAAGCTGGATAAAGATATAAAAAACCCAGGTAACGATTCTTTTATTTTTGATATTATAATTAAATATAAAAGCTCATTCTATGTTATTTTTGTAACGTCGAAATTAAAATGTCATATCCTTTCAGTATATTATATTTTTATGAATTTTTCATGAAATGATTTGTATACGTATATGACAAAAGAATTTGTAATAAGTTGTTACAAGAATTTCACTATATGAATATGAATTATAAAACGGTGATATATGTAAACAAACAATAAAACAGGCTTTTGCGGAAGAAAATATGTTACTCTATTTTGTGAAATTTTTGACAAAGTGTACAAACAATATATTTAAATAACTGATATAATCGGTTTTACATAATTTACAATTTTGACTACAAATATAACAGACGACAGTAAAAACTACATATATACATGTTCTATACATATATAATATAACAGCACATTTATTTTGTTATCGATGTGTTGTATAATTTATATTGTACTAGAAACATATGCGATTCTATTTTGTCACATTAATTTCAAACTGGCATTACATTCTAGAAAATATGTTTCTCTCTTTCTCACTCTCTTTCTCTTTCGTATTCACAATTGCATGTATTTAATATATCTTTCTACTACACGGAACGATTTTACTGAAGTATCTAAAAATTTAGCTAGATTCAAATCTATATGTATAAAAAATAGAGTTATTGAAAGATATTCTATTTTTTTAGAAAAATGTTTTTTGGATCGTCAAAATAATTATGCAGAACGCTTAAATGTTGATGATAATATTGCAAAAAGTTTTAATATTCTAGCAATCTCAGTTTAAGCGTCTTACATAATTATTTTGATGGTAAATAAAGTTATTTTCAGCTTTTGTGTGTATTTTTATACGTTAGCACAATCATTCTTTCCGTGCATTATTTATTACGTCATGAATAATTAAAATTTTTATTTATAAATTCCTGTGTATATTACATCTTTTTTCTACTTTTAATTATAACAATTTTGTGTTTTTTTAGTTTCATTCCTGCTAATTTCTTTGAAACTAATTTTCATAGTTTTTAGGAACGACGTATCTCAAGAAATTGATTACGACCATTACACTGAAAGAAAGGATTTTGTTAATTTTTAACAAGCCACCACAGTATCTTTAACCGGTGATTGGTAAATATGTGATAACAAATTTTGTTGTGATTGCTGTTAGTCTGCTATACCAATCAATTATTATAACAGAAACAAACTAGAAGAAGCAAAATAGAATCTATCCTATCTTTTGGACTTTAGGCTCGTTTACATAGAAATCATAGATGATCGTGGAGTTTTAAGTCGTAGGAAACTGACCAATTACAGTCAAATATAGGGAGAATACTCGACTAGAATTGGTCAATTTCTTACGATTTAAGACCCTGCAACCGTCTACGACTTTTATATATACACTGGAAAAAAATTTATTAAATTTTAGTAAATATTTGTTTCAATAGTACTAACGAAATATTTACTAAATATAAACACATATTTATTTAATTTAAACATAATTTTTTTATTTTGAGTAAATACTTATTTACTGTAAGTAAATATTTCGCTAGTACTATTGAAACAAATATTTATTAAAATTCAGTAATTTTTTTTTCCAGTGTATATATATATATATATATATGAGCCTCTTATTTGCTAGCGATACTATTATTTGTTATATTGACAAATTAATTTGCAATCGTAACAAATCGATCGTTTTTTAAACAAATATCACATTTGGTTTCGCCTTGATTTAATGTTCCTATAACAAAATAATTTCTCTCAGGGTAGATTTTCTTCGTAAAAAAGCTCGTTTATAGTTTTGAGTCAAGAATGTCACGTTAGGAAAAATTGGAAATCCGAAATCGATCGACTTTCGATAACTCTAGGTGGAGGATGATCATATTGTCACAACAATAGGAAGTGACTTATGTAGCAACCCGGGGATGAGTTGTCCGTGGGTCAGAGATTACTGCCGATTGTCGTGACTGCAATATGTTTCGACAAATAAATCTACCAGAGTGGAATGTAAAGTGGGAAGAGAGAGTTGGTTGGTCGTTCTATGGGATGAGGGGATGAGAGACGAGAATGCTGAAGCGATGTGTCCCGGAAATCGACGTGGTTGGTGTTAGCGAGGATAAGCCGCTACAAGGATAAGGAATTTTAATGCCAGAATAGCGTCAAGGGAGAGATAGTTTTGAAAGAGACGTTTTTACTTGAAAAGATTTTTCGATTTACCGAGGCACGTCATGATGTTGACGGGATGTGATTAAATTTTATCGTATAGTGATGTATATATCCAGCACATCGTGTCTTTTTTTTTTCAATAATCGCATATATTGTTGATTTTTTTTATACTCGCGTTATTATTATTCGTGAACGACTAAATATATCTACGTCATGTTTTAAATAGTATACGTGCAACAAGTTGAGCAGCTTGGAGTTTGCATTAGCATTAAATCTTTTTAATTTGACATAATTAATTAATGCCATAATGATTTGTATTAAAATTTAATTCTTTTATTTGTGATTTTGAGAGAAAAAAGGTCTAAATTGTTCCCTAATTACTTTTATTATATAAATTTGGATCCTAGAGACCATTAGTTAATCATATGTGAAAAATTTTACTGCTTACAACGAGGCATTTTGATACTAAATTATTGGAAATATACCTGTTCCATTTATAACGTCATTGCGAAAGGAAGTGAAAACAAACTATTAAAGAAATAAAGGTGGAGTTTGCAATTTCGCAAAACACAAAAATTACGATGGCGATTCCGCAGAAAGTATTTGCGAAACGATTTCGAGCTTGCGCGGCGCAGACAATTTGATCTGTTGTCATTGGAAGGACTTTGAAAATAACGTGGGCGCTGTTTATAGCGCGAACGACGCCGGTGGAGAAGCAGTTAACGATTTCTAAATAGTCCAATTAAGTCTTGCGATTGGATTACAGCTGCTGCCATGCTGCGCCGAAGGAAAATGAAAATCTAGGAGCGCAATCGGAATCGTTGTGCTGCCACATTCAAGACCGTTCGTTTCCGGCGGATAAATTCCGAAGGAGATAAACGGCAAGGTTGGATAAAGAAGGAGTTTTATAAGAAACTGCAACTCGAGCTTTAAATGTACGCTACGTAAGTGCTTCCGTGCACATTGGAAAGCGTTTCTGCCTTCAAGCTCGCTCGACGATCGTTCAACGAACGTTTCGACTTCTTCAAAGAATTTCTAGGGTAGAAGATCTCAACGATGACGGTAGTGAAAGCAGCCGTTTAAAGAGCAACGCGAATGTAAATATCGACAGAAATGTATATAGGTGTGGTCCACTTGACGTTACAAATATGTCGAGCATTTGATTGATCAATCAAGAGAAAAAATTTTATTAATTGACCAATCAAAAAATGTTTTGAAGCATTTGCAGCATCAAGTGGACAATAGCATATGTAGTCTTACAGTATAATTAAAATTCATACATTCTAGTGAAATATGTCGGAAAAAGTTAAATGTATATAATATAGATATCAATCCTATTTATAGTATTTGAACACTTTGTCCTCCTTTTAACTGATTTAAACGTCATCTGTAATATATTCACAAATTAATCAATTTATTTTTCCTTATCCAGTTTTTGTTTGTTATGGTAAAAATTTTTAGACCTTTCCTTAAGTTAATCGAACTCGTTTGTGTATCCTAATACGTTACAACATCCTTTTCAACCCTTTCCGAGTCAGGTTTCCAGCAACTTGTCGCGCATGGCCGAGAGTACTCTAGCACGGCACGGCGTGGCGCGGCATGCCGGCAAGAAATTCGCGGTTCCCGGTGGAAACGAGGCCATGACAAACGAGATATCTCGGTGGCGAGAGGCCCGGAGTGGCGCTCCGGTGGAAAGGCGGAGCGCTAAATGGAATATAATCAAGATACAGGGTTAGCGAGTGTGTCGGGGACGGCAGTAACGATGGCGTTGCCGCATGTATCTATCCGCTGGCGTTACGAAGGTGGTGGACCGCGGGGGGTTGCGGAGTCGCAAGGGTGAATGGTGTCCGTGCGTTTTCGTTGACTGTTACTTACGGGCCATTTAGCCGCGATTATATCCAGTCCTCTGATTTAACGCGCAAACGCAGGCTATGTTCTCTCGCCAGACTGGGTGGCCACGTCTGTGAACGCCTATCGGCGCGATGCGTTTCGTGCCAAGTGAAACGGAGAAACGTATTTCACCGATCTTTTCTTTAGCGAAAATTTCATCGCTGGTTTAATTAAGTTAGCAGTTTAACTTTGGGATGATATAGCAGCGTAGATTTTATCTGATGTCTACTGTACCAGAAGGTTGTCCCTATTGCTCGGCCGTCGGTTCTTTCTTAGCGCACAAAAAGTTACAAAAGAGAATGACACATCAGGAAAGAGAAAATTTTAATTTTAAGTAAATCACGAGAATGAAAGAAAAAAAAAACGTTTTTACGTTAAAATTTATGTATTTTTATTAATATATAAGAACATTCATATATAAGGTTTGTTCGAGTATAAGATTATTAATGTTAATAACATTGATATTGAAATTTGAAAGTAAAGACTTTTAAAAAGAATGAGAGAAAAACAGAATTCTTTTAGTTTTAATTTTTATTTTTTTTTAGTGTGAAATATAAATTATTGTAATAAAAGTTTCATCGAAGATTAATTATTACAATTAGTAATATCAAATGCTGCAATGTTACATGTGATGATTTATGATATGATTATTTTTTTCTTTGAGAGAGAATTAACTTTGGGATTTTGTTAAAGAATATAATTTTCTTTTCTTCTGTGTTACACAGTTTTTTTTTATCTTTAATTTTTTGTTTTACCTTCCGGCATTCGCGCTATCATATAAAATATAACAGACTTTTGCCGCGGAGAAGCTGCAGTAGAAATTCCTCTTATAATTATTTTATCCGTGCTTATACTACCGGTAATCCCTACTGTGAGTACTCAAATTAATTAAAAAACTAATGCATAAGCAAATAGTATGATAAATTTTAATTGTTGCCATATTAACATAGAAATTCAAAAAGTGGTGATTGTTTAGTAAAGTGCCAGTGTTTCTGTGTCAAAAATAGTGATTAATAAAAATTTACTAAATAATAACATGTATTTTTACGTTCATTACACTTGAATGAAATATATATTTCTTAGTATTTTTTGCGTTAAGCTTAATTTGTTATACGATTAAAGCAAAAATAAAATTTTATATAATTTAATAAAAAATTTAATAAATTATTTCTTCTTATATAATTTCCTGTCCACGAAAATTATTTTTGTTTGAAAACCAGAAAGATTAAATACTTATTAAGGCGAATGGAAATTAATTAGTTGTATGCATCTAACAAGTATACTTTTATTGTCGAAAGGAAGCTTCTACGGTAAATTCCAGAATGCGGCGAAATTATTATGAACATGTATACATAGTTACATAGTTTTGAGCACTAAACGCAAGCGTGTCCGTGGCACGCTTCAACTCCCCCGGCTCAGGTTAATTCGAACGCAGTGTTGGTGAGTCTTGGCGCGAGTTTACGCGCCGACTTAACTTTTCGCAGTAAGAGGCAACGGCAGCCGACAGACTATGACTCAGACGACAGTGGTAATTAAAGAATTGCTCGGATTAGTTGGGCAGTTTGTCTTTTATCGTACAAAATGGTAGATGCTTATTATCAGTAGATATAAGTAGATATAATAGGTCTACTGTAATATCGTTTAACATTGTGAATACTATAGAGGGGAGGAATAAAATAATAAAAAAATTCTAGTAATTTTTTATAGTTAATGTTCATAAGTATAGTTATAATCATTTGTTACGTATTTTCACAATACATTAGATACGTTTTTACTAATTACTTTATGTTTTATTAGAACGATAATGCTATAATGTTATTATCTTTGTAATGATTACTTTTGCTACTACTTTTGCAAATCATGTTATTCTACTCTTTTTTTTCATATATACATATAACATACAGATTAAAAAAATTAATTTGTGCGTGTGTGTGCTTTTATTTTTTAAACATTATTATTTACCCTTAATACACACGATGATTTTTTGATCCTTTACAACATATATACGATGGGTTATGTGTATTCAGGATTAATTTTCATAACTTTAACAAATATACGAAAATTATTAATGATTTTTATCCTACTTTAACATCTTCAGAAAGTATTTATAAAATTGTGCATTTAAAAAAAATATATACAAATATTATAACTAATTACTTGATGCGCCTAGTTTTTCAAAGACACGAATGCTGTATTAACGGTTAAATTGATATGATTCTGAAATGAACATCGAACATCGTGCAATGAGGTGTTACATTTAAGTATAGCGTATATACAGGGATAAATGAAGGCAGATTAAACCATAAAGTTTTCGCATATATTTTCAATTCGAATTGTTGAAACGTAATAATGCACATGCATGTATCTCCAGGATAGTACATGTGTTAAGAGTTGCAAACATTGGCCCCCAGAAGTTTTCGGTCTGTAACTTTCTCAGAGCACGATCGATACTTACAAGTATTCTCGGTGATAGTTACCATTTCGCGCAGTAACTAAACTTGCGTTTCCTCTCCTAGTGGAAGCGAGTTGGTTCCTGATTAAACCATGAATACTGAGAATAGGGAACATCGTAGCTCAACCCTCCTGTCTCCTTCGTTCCCCTCTTCCATGTCTCTCACAACTTTACTGCACCCCGCATGGAATCGCAAGTATCTACATACGTATCCTGACGAGAGATGGTTTGATTTCCCGCGAAAGGACGTCAGAGGGGAAACTGCGCGTACGCGGAAATTTCATATGGCCGACTATCCAGCAGTCGATTTAACTTTCGATGGAAAATTGCGTCCGTATTGTATGCTGGATTACATTGACTTTTAGTACTCTTGAAAATTTACAGGACGATAACTCTTTAAATGGATCAAACCGACACATTTGGCGGTTGCGTTTCAAAGAATGGAGTGTTAGTTTTATCGATTCTGATAAGACAGGATTTTTTGTATTTTTTTTTTGTCGATAGTTGCGTATAATTTTTGTATATCGATAAAATTGCTGTTATTATTATTTCTTAAAGTAACAATCGTATGTGTTAGAATAATAATTCAACAATTAATTAAAATTATTTTTGTTATTTTTGGTATATCGATGAAATTATTATTTTGTTATTTAAAGTAACAATATATCTTAGAACAATATAATGGTAATCTCACAATTATTTTTTATTATTTTTTGATACATGTGGATTAACGTAAAATATTATTTAATAATAATTTTATGTAAATTAAATCCTTTTTCTGATATACTTTCCTCAAGTGAAAAACATATTGTGAATATAAATTGAAATCTTTAGTTATAAAAAATATTTATTATAAATTAAGAATTATAAGAATCTAAAGAATTAATTATGAGAAGAATTAAGCTCAATGACGTTGTAGTTTCAGAAATTTACGAGTAAAGCGATAATCTTAAGACATCTCCACTTTGTTCCACGATACACTCCAGGACTTGATCTGCACATGTTCCATGCGCATTCTGTATTCGTTGGGAAGTAGTGACCCGAACAACCTTAATCCTAAACTGGTTACGACTTCCTAACTTGTGATCCTAGCGCGCCGCCTCACAATCCGATACGTAATCCTCGTGCAGGTTGTAGTTTCCGAGACACATTTGCAAGGGCTCTTCTTTGACTCCATTCGTTCCTGCTATTTAGTCTGTCGTCGGTGTAGTCTGAACGATACGGAAGGGGAAAAGGAGATTGGTGCGCGCTCGCAGAATGCGACTTAATATGGCAAACGAGGTAATTAGATATGATTTGAGTCTTAGAGCAGTTTGTATTAATTTCTCGGATAATTCCTTTGCGGTCCGTTTGCAACAATGGGACGACTCATTAGCGAATGTCGCTAAGATTATTTTATGTAAATTGATGCACATCGAACGATGAAAGGACTCGAGAGTTTCTTGATTCCTTAGTGATGTCGGTAACGACATCCATGAAAGCTCGCTAGGAGCCGAGAAACGTGGCGGACGAGATGCAAGAGGCGCTTGGCAGAAACTTTAAATTGTTCTCGCTTCTAACGGGCATACGAAACATTCCGGCAACGTGTGGTGCGCGTTATTGATGCCGGGAGCGGCGAACTATACGACACGTTCTTGCGCGAAACGTAACTTCGCGGAATGCCTTCTCAACCATGCGCGAGATAATCCCTTGAAGATCTTTTGCGACTTGTAAGAGTTTTTTTTTTGAGCCCGCTATTTAAGTTATCAAGAACTAAAACTTGACACTGCGTCTTTTAATCGAACATTTTATTACATTTCTATAATTACGACAATACTCTGAAAAAAGTCAGAATATAATCATAGATATTTTACTTATTATAGATATTTATTTTAATACGCGATATTATGCAGTTTTAATAAAAAGCTTGATTTATTTATAAAAATACTTCAGTTTTTTATCACTATTTGTATTATTAATTAAAAAATATCCAACGTATCCAAAAGATTCTTTCTGAGATTGTAGTTCGATCACTGAAAATTTCTTTTCCGTGGTACATGTATAAACTTTCATATTTTACTGAAATTCTTGTTGACCAGTTGCGACTTAACGATTTATGTCTTTATGTTCCATGGTAACCTGAAAACCTAACCGCTCCTGTAAGTGATTTTCACACGGTAAATTGTTTTAACCTGTATCGACACTATCGTGAGCCACAGGCTACGGTAAACGGTTTAAAGTACAGCCGCGCTCCGGAATTTATCGGTGGCGATGACAGTAATCTGGATTGCCATCCACCCCGGCACAGCTGCTGACAATAATGCCGTGTCGTGGTCGCGCGCGCATAGTATATATCTCCCGAATTTTCTCGACGTTTATGGATTTTTTACGCAGTAGCGTCCATGCCCGTGTACCAGTTTCGCATTAAACCTGTCGCGCGCGGTTAAAAAAAAATGCGAAAAAAGAGAAGAACAAAAAAGCGCCTGCGTGTATCCCTCGTCGAGAGCGTTGAATCGGGAAATTTATGACGCCGGTAAAAGCCGACGTGGCCAAGTTTACAAAATTAATCCAGATGCGCGACCAAGATTTACCGTCCTTCGTCGCCTATCGGGAATTATGCGCGCGCGAAAATCTAATTAACGTCGTGGACGGTACCATCTCGTTTCATACTCTTGATTATCGCCGATAATACGTGTTTCTTGGAAAAACGATGGTGATGCAACCTTATCATACGCTCATTTACTCTTTATATTATAAAATGAATAATGAAGACTATATCTCGGTTTTAAATATGTAAGAATAATTACATATAACAATTAATATTATAAATATATTCAATGTTTTGTTACTTTTAACATTTTTTAAATAATACATCCAATATTTTCATCAATTAAGTATATAAATGAGGTTCCGTTTAAGTTTCTTTTTTCTTACTTTTATTGATTCATCGAGAACGATTTATAACGCTCTGCGCATGAGAAAAATATAGTATAAAAAAAGAAATTATCTTACATAAGCACTTGTGATACTTAAAGGAATAGTTATTTTCTCTTTTTGAATCGAACGTGCTGGCGACCCTGTCAGCTCTTATGCACGTTATGTAACTTTCGCTGTTTAAACATTTGCAACGATCGTGATGGTGTTTGCGGATACAACGAACGAGGTCGCGAGGATAGAGCACTACGATGCAATGGAATTGCTTTTGGAATATAAGGTTCCCATGTTACATTAACGATGTCTGACGCAAAATAACTTTGTTTCTCGCGTGCAAACAATTTTTCTCTAATTCTCTCTCTCTCTCTCTCTGTCTCTCTCTTTCTCTCCTCTTCACTATTATCTCTTTATTTAAATTATTTGGTCGCGTGTAAATAGTGCATGTGTATTTTCGGGAAAAGCCCGAAGTCTTGTACAGAGTGTAGAGTATTGCCGCAAATGTGGCTACGACAATAGAAGTATTTCTGCAGTGCGCTTCCGGCGCGCGCATTTAAACTTCACCACGAGTGACGCGACTCTGTGATAGAATGAAGGCTTGTTCTATTATACGAAGGAAAGCGAAATTTTGAAGTGCATCCGAGCCCCGAGGCATGATAATATGATGTCACGATGAAAAATAAATTCCGCTACATAAAAGCGCTATTGTTTATATTATAAATAATGTAATTTTATTTTGTTGATATTGATTTATCAAGAAAACATTCGGTATATGTATATTGTCATTTTCCCTTCGCCTTATTTCGAGAGGATTGAAGCAAATATCAGAGTTATTTGTCTCCTCCAAATGCGAGTTTTAACGGTATTTGTTTAGGCGAGAGCTTTTAAACGTAAATACCCTGTGTGTTCGAAAACGGAAGGAACAAAAGTGTACGAAGATATACGAAGCGGTTGAAAAAGGTCAGAATCACCATTTATAGATCAGAAAGTAAAATATGCGGAGCTTTGGCGAAAAAGCACAAAAACCGGACACTCGCCTTACTCTCTTAATTTATCATGGACTCCCGTAATTACTGCTTGGCCGAACAAGAATTTCTTGCTCGACATGACGTCCTCCGAAGAGCCACAGAGTGGAAAGCCATTCTTATGCAATTTAAAAGTTTTAATGACGTCGAAGCTCGGAGATAGCCAATATTCACTTCGTTCCGTCACTTTTTCCCGTATCGTCGTCAGCTTTCCGTTTTTTCTACTTGCTTTCCTCTGTTTCCTTTCTTTTCTTCAGTGCGCATCGCAGCCACTTTGCTTTGAAAACTTACTCGATCCCTCCGTCTGCCTCGCTATCACATCGAACGTCGTTCAGTATTCATAAAACTTGAGCCATCGTCAACCATCAGTACAATTTTATAAGCGCCAAGTATTAACGCAGTTTCCATCGATGTCAGTCCGACTGCATAAATTAAGGAAATGTAATTTAAGCAGTTCGCAAACTTGTGATATCGCGAGCAGAGGTAATTTATCATCGGTTCCAACGTCTTTCTTTGATCACCGATGGGAGCGCTTATGGTTCACCCTCGTCGCATAAAATATGCATACGGTAATCACTTAGGGAGCTAAAAAAAAAACGCACTGTACAAAATAGGGGAAGCAAGTTCACGTTGCAAATTATTGTGTATTATCAAAATTATGCATTATAAACCGATGCGTTATAAACCGAATTTCAAAGAGTTGAAAAAGGATAGTATATGATTGTTCCTTTTGTGTGTAATGTCTGTTCACATATCCATAAATTGCAATTTATTTTTTATTAAAATGATCTTTGTAGTTTCTCGTTTTATATTAAATTTGACTTTATTCTCAAGTATTAAGGAATAGAACATTCAAACATTTCTTTTATGGAACATGTTTTCACGTGTTATATATTTTATCTGTATTTGTTAGACAAATACTTTATTAAGTATTTAAACCGATAATTGATTTCAATTTTACTTTCCTCGGAATAATTTGTTTTGATTAGAATGTTAAATAATAAGTTGCCAAAGCAGACGAATCTGTCGATGCTTTTTAACGTTAGGAAATATAGTTAGGAAATATAGAACATTTCGATTAGCTGTTAGGACGTCTTCATTAGTCAAGAAAAATGTTGAGTCGTAATTTTCTTCAGTAGGCGTAGTTTGCCTCGCGTCTTGAGTCTTATTTCTTACAGACTTTAAAAGTTTACATTGGTTTGGTGTGTTGGCAGCAATCTAACGAGAGCAAGAAATTTCAGAGAGAAACCGAGGGGAAATTAATGAAATTAATAATCCACGAGGCGTAAGGAACTAGATGTGTACGCGCGCGCGCGGAGAATTCGCAAGATGAAAAGGGTGTAGAACCAACAGTTCCAGGATGTGGAATAGACGAGGGTGGAAACATCAAGGTTGAAAAGATTTTCCCCTCCAAGTCCATGAAGCAGTTTACGTTCCATGAATCTCCCCTGCTACTTTGATCAGACCCGGCAGTGTGACTAATTATTTTTTACTCAAAGAAATATGCCGCTGTTTTGTCTCTACTGCTCTGAGTCATCGAGAGCGCCTCTTGTCAAGTGTCACACTTGTCATTTGCACATGCCCGCGTTTACAAGTACAACCTGCTTGGACAAGAGGCAATTAGTACCAAGCTAATTCATTTGTGATTGTATTCGCATTAATGAGTCGGTTTCCGTGGTTATACATAATTTAAAGAAAGTTCTTCAACTTTTGTAGTTGTATTGTTGTTTATTAATATACTAATTTCACTATTTGAGTAAATTCTTGATACGTAAATACATCTTAAAATGAAAAAAAATCATTAGTTAGTCACTTTGACTATTTTCATAATTTCTTAATACCTTTGAACCAATTTTAGATTTCAGATTTGAAAAAACTGATATTAAAAGGTGAATAAATTTTTACCAAAAATAATAAATTGAATAAATTTTATTATTTATATGATTTTAAATAACTTTTACTTTAAGAAATTAAATACAATAATTAATGTTAGAAGATATTTAATATCGGAAATTGAATAATTGTGCCAGATAAGTTATTTTCACCACAGAAAGAAAATTGTTGACGTTTTTTTTATCGACAAAAGCATTTATAATAGCAATTTATTTGATCGCAATTTATTTGATCGGACAAAAGTGGAACATTTCGTACGCTAAATCAATAATGCCGCGACGCATTGCAAAGATACAAGATGAGGAAATAATATAATCGTTTATTTTCTCATATAGAGCGTGTTCACATTATTGAAAATCGACACGAACCTAATATCCTCGCCTGAGCTATTCTTGACTTATTCTCTCTATTTCTCTTCTACGTTTCTCTCTCTCTCTCTCTCTCTTTCTCTTCTCTCTCTCTCTCTCTCTCTCTCTCTCTCTTTCTCTCTCTTTCTCTTTACTCGCTTTGATACTCACGTAAGCTCACAATCCCACCGATTTCGCGTGGATTAGCTCGATGCAAAGGCAGCTTTAGCCCGTTGATACGATGCAACTTAAATTACATGTGAGCGAGACTGCGCTCGATCACCGATTAAATCTTGTGCAAGCGAACGCTGGGCGGATCATTTTAATTAAAAGAAGCTCATTCGCAGCGAAGCGGAGAGAACGAGACTAAAGTTAGGATTTGCGGATTTCCGAAAAGTTATCGCTATCCATATTCCTGGAATTATTGCTTAGATTCGATACGCGCGTGTCATTTTTAATGAATTTTAACATTAGACAAAAGGTCTTGAAAAATGCATTTGCATCAATTATGTAATGCAACTACGAGAAATTTCTCGCTATGCTGCACTTTAAAAGTTGTTGATTTATTATTGTCTGGATTGTGAAAATCGCATTTCCAAACTTAAGCAATTTATCAATATTTGAATAAATTTTCTCTAGACTTTAAAGAGAACATTTTTTGAAAGGAAATTGTTTGCGACTTTTAACGATTTTTATTTAAATAAAACAAAATATTATCAGAAGAGCTACGAGTCAAAATAAAACAAATTTTAATGTACATATGACATTACAGTTGACATTAAGTAAAATAAAAGTAAAAACAAAATAAAAATATGTCTACATCAAACTAACGTTTCGATCACCTTCGAGCCATTTTCAAAGTTGTAAATAAGTATATATATGAAAGCGGTCGATTACAATAGATCAACATAGATCACTAATTATTTATAGAAGTACAATGAAAATTATTAAAAATAAACCTTGTTCTAAACATTACAGTTGACATTAAGTAAAATAAAAGTAAAAACAAAATAAAAATATGTCTACATTAAACTAACGTTCCGACCACCTTCGAGCCATTTTCAAAGTTATAAATAAGTATATATATGAAAGCGGTTGACTACAATAGATCTCAACATAGATCACTAATTATTTATAGAAGTACAATGAAAATTATTAAAAATAAACCTTTGTTGTTCAGGCCCTGATTTCAATTATATGTAGTCGACGGAAGGCAGATCCTGGATTTACGCCAAACATTTAAATATCACTGAGTATCTAACAATGAATAGATGTAGTTATCAAAAAATAAATCCTGAATATACGCCATGGTTTGATTATAAAAAGTATTCGCCAAATATAAAAAGTCGCTAATAAGGCCATTACGTAAGCCAAAGTAACAATTAACGCCAAACATTTAAATATCGCTGAGTATCTAACAATGAATAGATGTAGTTATCAAAAAATAAATCCTGAATATACGCCATAGTTCGATTACAAAAAGTATTCGCCAAATATAAAAAGTCGCTAATAAGGCCATTACGTAAGCCAAAGTAACAATTCTTCTTACAAAAGGTTAATCTAGATTCTACAATATAAAATTGAATAATATAAGAATAAACGTGTATAAAATTTAATTACCAACGAAACATGTGAACATATATGATATGTGTATAGTAAAATTCAGTAATATAAATAAAAAGGAGTCCAGAACAATATAAAAATATGCGAAATAAAATAGGTAAAAACGATAACGCAGAATATATTAAGTTAAAACTATTAAAATGTTCAGAACCTAAAGTAATTACTATAAAAGAGAAAACATACCTTAAGAAAGTAAAGCGCAGTCAAATTAAATAAAAAAGTAATGTTAGAAAAAATTGTTGAGTCAATTATTAAAACTGTAATAAATTTAAATTTAAGGGAGGGGTATAGTTAATTCGGTCAAAAGAAGGCATGTTTTTATGAATTTTTTTAGGCGCTCTGGTTAGTGCCAGTGTATTGAAATAAAATTATACGCAGTCAAATTAAATAAAAAAGTAATGTTAGAAAAAATTATTGAGTCAATTATTAAAACTGTAATAAATTTAAATTTAAGCAAATTTGCGACGAGGACTATACTCTGTATTATCAGCCAGTAAGTAATGAAAAGTAACGATCAGTAGGAAACTAACAAGGAAAACTGTGGAAAGAGTCGAAAAAGAAGGAAAAAATTAAGAAGGGGAAAGAGATTGTATGATTGGAAGATAGGACAAATTTGCGACGAGGACTATACTCTGTATTATCAGCCACTAAGTAATGAAAAGTGACGATCAGTAGGAAACTAACAAGAAAACTGTAGAAAGAGTCGAAAAAGAAGGAAAAAATTAAGAAGGGGAAAGAGATTGTATGATTGGAAGATAGGATTCCGGTAAAGCTTCCGTATCATTATGCCTGTTTAAGCCCTGTCTCTGTCTCTTAATGTGAACCATTTCAAAGATTAATCGTTTATTATAAGATGGTTCACTATCTAGTATTTTAACGTTATTCCAATCAAAATTATAGTTACATATAGTTTTATGGTCCGTGATAACCGAAGGCGATCCCGATTTCCTTCTTATGTCCGACATGTGTTCCTGCAGTTTAGTAAGTAGTTTTAAGTCTCCTCTTAGTCTGGCCGATATAACTAGCTTCGCAATCTTCACAGGAAATGTACCTTCCGTCGATTACATATAACTGAAATCGGGGCCTGAACAACGAAGGTCTATTTTTAATAATTTTATCATTGTACTTCTATAATTAGTGATCTATGTTAATTTATTGTAGTCAACCGCTTTCATATACATACTTGTTTATAACTTTGAAAATGACCCGAAAGTGATCGAAATGTTAGTTTGATGTGGACATATTGTTTTTACTTTTATTTTACTTAATGTCAACTGTATCATATGTACATTAAAATTTGTTTTGTTTTGGCTCGTAGCTCTTCTGATTATATTTTGATTTTTATTTAACTATTAGTATACCTAATTAAATTTTATCTTACGTTTTTTTACGTGCCATTAGGGAATTACACTTATTGAAATCATTGATATTATGTTTATTTAAATATTCTTATCTATCATGAAGCACAATGTTTTTGAATCATCATTTATTTTTTGATAAATTTTGCTATATTTTTCCTTTTGCTTCGGTTGCATTTTTTTCCTTTTGCTTCGGTTGCATTAGATGGCAAAGCAAACCTCAATATTTTATAGGGAAATTCGCGAAATTGCTTCTGAATTATTCGGTTCGGGGTTATGTGATATTAACTTATCCGAATGCATGTGTTCTACGGAAATAGATTGGATCATCTGCTCTCTATAGTTCATGTATCATTATGCAAGGTCCGATTTACCTTTGAGTAGGGGATTATACAGAGTTACTATTTTATACTTTATATACTCTATTCGAGCGCAACCGATATAGATACTCGATATTCGTCAGGGCTTTAAACACGCTACAAAGTAGCGGAACATTTTCGATTCTGCCAATAAATTCACAAAACTCGATAGGAAAACTGGTTTAAAGATCAATTCATCAAAAAGCTTGCATTCATGTAAACATGTCGATTTGAGTTTTCAATTGAGACATATAGAAAATTTTGTAAAACACATGAATTTTTACATTAATTTTTTCCTTTATTAATTTTTAATGACGTTTTTGCAAATTTGAAATATTTAAAAATTAAGTTAATAATTATTCATTATTTTAATATAAGAATAATATATGGCTCCCGCACGCATAATGAACAATCATAGTTTTCATTGTTTTTACTGTATAGTTTTATAATTATTTATATATATATTGTATATAAAGATATAGTTTATACATTACACGTATTTTCATTTATATCCAGACGTAGAATTGATCGTTTAATTAATTATAATTGATGAATAATTTCTATTATTTAAGTATAATACATATACAGCTTTAAAAAACGGATGAAGAGGAAGGAAGTAAATTAATGAATTGAATTATTTGCATATTACAATAAAAGTCATGGAAAATCTTTATTATAAAGAGTAATTAAAAAAATTGTAAACCGATCGTTTTGATTGCTTTGATAATTTTAGTATTAAGACGTAATATGCCAATTATGTTTTACATACGATTCTTCTGCTATGCTTTTAATTTAGAATTTCAAATTTATTGCAATAGATTGGACTTAGAATTCCAAGTATTACTCGAGCTTCCGCGCAATATCGCAGATGCCGTTCTAGAGAATACCTAAGCATGCTTATAATCTCTCTCTGCACTACTTATCGATAGTGTCTATACATACAGAGGACTTCCACTTGACGCGTACCGTTCTGTATTTCTTAATAACGATAAATCTTGAGTATTTGCGCCGCATTACTGCATTCATGATCATATTTTTTACTTTGTTTTATTTTCGTCTTTCTGATTGTAGTAAATTTTTTAATCAAAAGGATAACAAGAAAAATCTATATTACATTAGAAATTTTCGAGATATTATTCACAAAATAAATAAACGTATCACGGATATAAGAAAAATATATTATTGATTTTTTATGACTATACGTTGATGTACGTTGTAATATTTGAAGGTAAGACGTACATATATATGGGGAAAAAAATGTTGCTAGCTACAGCTAATTCTGATTAGCTGAAATTGCATTAGCTGCTATAGCTATGAAATTTGCTAATACATACAAAGGATTTATTGCTATAGCTAATATAAGGACGTGATAGCAAAGTATGCATGTTTGTTACAGATCAATTTATTTAGTAGCACGAAGTTAGTTGTCATAGTAATCAGATATATCCGTGTAAAAGAAAATTGTCTTTACACAGCTAAATATGGTTTACTGAACTTGCTACCAAATTGTTTGCTACACGGAAAACGTTTGCTGCAATGATCAATAGAGCGACATAATAGCAAAATGCTTGTCTGTTACGATGATAATATTTGGGCCTCACAGCTATAATGGAAATTAGACCTCGCAGATACGACGTTAGGTATCCATATGTTATGATTAGAATTTAGCTACCACACGCAAATTTTTGCTGCTGCAACTAATCTTTTTTTTCCGTGTACAAATTCAAATACACATCGTGGTATGTGCAAATTGGCATGCTCTTCGCTTGTAGCCTCGTTGGTTAATATTGCAACCTAAAGCAATGTCGAACGATGAACGACAGATCCCTTTCGTATACCGACCTAATGCGCTGCGTCCTCCTGCAGCCCTCGTCGGTTTTAATGCTAGCGACGGAGCG